>NC_072738.1:104977027-105061691 GCF_026930045.1 Uloborus diversus | reverse complement strand
GATCTAAAAAAACCCCTTCAGAAGGTATTTCTGGCTACGCTAGTGGGCATTAGACTACCCTATCCTCCCCGTTAATAGTATATTACTTTTATAATTGGAGACTCTAAAATTTTTCTTCTGAAAGCACAGGTTATGCTGGTAATAACTTACATTTTCCAATCGAATGAGAGTAGGGAAATAATGAGAGTTCTGCAACAGGAGGCGGTGTTGCGGTGTTAACACCGCCTCCCCCTCCCACTCTTCCTCCCACCGCCTCCTCCACTTCCTCCCCACCCCCTCCCGACCTTGGGGTTGACCCTCCCCACGACCGGGGCCGCCGCGAGAACCCGTAGAAGGTGACGAGGGTTTTTCCCGCGTTTTAGATATTTTTCCCGCGTTTTCGGACTTAGAATATTTTGAACTTGTTGTCATGGTATCCACAAAGTTTTTACTTTTTGGATGGCAACACTTGTTTGAGTTTCGGTTTTGGAATGGCAACACTTGTTGTCATGACAACCAGAGTTTTTAGTTTTCGGTTGGCAACACCTGTTGCTATGCTTTAACTTATGCGGTGTTTAACGTTCATGGCGCCATCTATTGAGAGGTTTATTTTTATTTTTTTTTTATTTCTACGAATTTAATTATTTTTATTTTTACAGAGTGTTGAAGTTGGGAATCGAACACCCAAACTTTGAGTTAGCAAAAACGTATGCTAACCACTATGCTATATTTTTCATTACTCTTTCAGTCTTAATGTGAATCTGTACCATGACAACGAATATTACAATTAAATTAATTTTAAAACCATCAGTTAATTTACTCTTTAGTACTAATCATGGCATATCATTAACTGAATTTCAGCTCATAATTGAAACTATCATCATTATTATTATTATTTTTCATAATAACAAAGTTTTCACTTAAGTAAAGATTTATTTAAATACAACCCATTCGAGATTTTAGATTTATTTCAATGCTTTGTGGACTTGAAATATATTTTAAACTTTGATTTTCTTTTTCATGCATTTCAAACTTTATCCTTTTTATTTTTTCTAACTTGTTAAATTTTCTTTTTTCTTTGTCAAATTTACAAATATTTTTTCTAACTTGTAAAAATTTCGAAGAAATAATTTTCTTAACTAATTTTTTTTTTTTTTTTGACTTTCATACAACAAAATATTTTTTCTTATTTGTTAAATTTTCTAAGAAATAATTAACTTAAATATTCTTTCATACATTTTGAACTTTAACGTTTTTTCCTGTCATTTAGCACTTTGATTTTTTTTTTTTCACTATTTTAGCGTTTTTCAATTATTTTCAGTCTTTAACTATTTTCTTAACTTTTTAGTCTTTAACTAATTTCAAGCATTTCAGACTTAGATTATTTTTTCGTGATTTCGATTTTTTTTTTAGTATATTTTAGAGTTTGATCATTTTCTCGCTTGTTTTTACTTTATCGTTTTTTTTTTTTTTTTTTTTCCCGATATTTTTAAACTTAGAAATTTTTCACAAGTAGTGACAGGAATCGAACCTTCAAATTTTTCAAAACGTTATCATGTCTTCAATTTTTGCAATCATGTCAAACTTGCAATCAATTTACTCGTAGTAGTAATTAACACTTATCATTAACAAATTTTCTCAGATTTAAAAAAAATCAACTTAATTAATTTTTTCCAGTAAGCAAATTGCGCACTCAAGTTACATTCCAACACTGCATATATGTTTCAAGAGTTTCATTGAATTTATCACATTCCATTTAATTAACTCTAATAATTACTTTTTCATTAATACTTAACTTAATCATTTTATCATACATTTATTCCAGTTACAAAATTATGCTTAAAAGTTATTTATTTTTCTTAGCACAAGAGATTTTAACATGTTCCTACTAAAATGCTTTTCACTCTAGTTTGAGTTTACTAAAATAGCAACTCATTTACGATTTAGATTCATTTAATCGTCTTTGATTCTTTTTTCATTGTTAATATTTTACATTATCACATACGTTATTATTTTTATACATTTATCCATTTAATTTTCCAAAATCTACAATCAATTTACTCTTCGTATTAATTAACACTTATCACTATCAAATATTTTTCATGAATTTTAAAAATTATCTTCTTAAATAATTTTTTACTGTAACCAAATTTCCCACTCAAGTTATATTTCATCACTACATATGCTTTTCATGAGTTTCATTTAATTTATCGCATTTCATTTAATTAACTCTAATAATTATTTTTTATCATCGATATTTAAGTTAATCATATTTTCCTTTATTTATTTTTCATGCAAACACTCTTGATGGAATAAAACAAATTTTTAAACTTTCATGAATTAAATCCCCTCTGACTATTTTATTTTACTTTACCATACTTTACTATTTTACTTACTGCGTTTTACTATTTATCATTCATTACAGCTTTTCCAAAATATTACTTTACAACCAACTAATTTCATTAACAGAATTTTCATTACAATTTATAAATTTCACTTTTATTTAATTATTTTTACCTACGCTAAAATAAAACACATCACATAAAAAAGTTAAACATCAATGAAGAACCCGAGAAATGTTAAAATTATAAGTCAAGTATCAAAACTTCATGTCAGCAAATTTTAAAAATAGACTTACCGAAAAATAACTTCTACTGAAATTCATTTCAAAACTTGGAATCAATTTACTCTTAGCATTAATAAACACTTATCATTAAGAAATTTTCATGGATTTTAAAAATCAACTTATTTAATTTTTTCCAGTAAGAAAATTTCGCACTCAAGTTACATTTCATCACTTTATATGCTTTTCAAGAGTTTCATTTAATTTATCACATTTTATTTAATCAACTCTATTAATTATTTTTGATTAGTATTTAACTTAGTCATTTTATTGCATAGTGTTTTACTTTATTATTATTATTTTTTTTTCATACAAGCACTCTTGTTAGAATAAAACAAAATTTTCAACCTTCATGAATTAGAATCACTTTGGCTATTTCATTTTCCCAATAATATTTTACTTTAACAACTAATTTCTTTAACAAAATCGATATCATTTATTTTAGTCTTTATCCTTTTCGAACGATACATTCAAATGGACAGCTATACGTTAAATTAAGAAACTTAATCTAAATTTTGACAAATTAAGTTATAGCTAAATACTGACTAAAATTAAGTACAAAAGACTAACCTTTTTGGGGTGAAATCCCTCAAGTACCAGCTATCGCGAAGTTATTTAAAAACAGTGAATGAAATTGTAATAAGTGGATTGTTAATTATAACTCAATCTCACAAAATTACAATTACACGCATGTTTTATTTGAAATCACTGCATACGGCTGGCTGCCCATCGTCGATTTGCAGAACGCATGCCGTGATATCGCAAATCAACTCGGCTGTTGAAAAAAACTACCGTAATGCTACAGCACTTCGGATCGTCCACACTCACCGAGACGAATTGAGAAAATGACTTTATCAATATTGCTATCTACCCCTTTACCGATAACAGATAACAAACCCCACGTGCGAGTATTATTCACCACCTGGCCTACGTCTTTCAAGTGATGTCACTGTTTCTGACCAATTAAAATTAGTTCACGTTTCTCAAATATCAAGCACATAGATCGGCAATAGCCTGATGTCTGGTTTTCCAAACAAAATTTTAGATTTTAATTCGTAGTTTCGAATTAATTTCTTTTTCATTTCAAACTTATAAAAAAAAATTTCCAGCTTGTAAGATTATTTCTTTCAAAAACAGATTTTTGATTCAAAACAGTATTTTTTCAAACTTGTAATATTTTTCTACTTAGAAAATGAAATCAAAAATTTTTGTTTTCTTTAATCATATAAAATGTTTTTTAAGAAATAATTTCTCAAACTTGTAATATTTTTCCACTAATTAAAAAAAAAAAAATCAATTTTTTTTTTTCAATCATATAAAAATAAATTTTTATTCTTACAACAATAAATTTTTCCGCAAAAATATTTTTTTCAAATCAAAATAATAATAATAATAATATTTTTGTAACATATTGTTTTTTTTTCCTTTCAATCTTTTTTTTTTTTTTTCAAAAATTTTCAAACTTACAAAATAAAATTTTTTCAACTGAATCTTCAAACGAAATGATTTAATTAAATTTAAAACTCAATATCACTTTACTCTTAGTATTAATAACCAATAGCACTTAACCATTTACTCTTTGCACTCTAAGTATTAATTAACACACACGCATTACAAATAATAATAATAATGTTTAAGATACTTACAAATCATCCACTCAAGCTTTCAAATATCCATCTAGCATGTTATTGTTCATTCGTGTGAGGGAACTTGTAATAAAACTTTACTTATCAACCGAAATTATAAGCGAAAATATCGCATTTTTTTAGCACTTAATATAATCCTACAATTAACAAATTGGTTTTAACTTTGAATTTAAGAAAAATAAAAACTATTACACACTTAGTAACATATCTATCGATGTATATTATTTCATGACAAATCACAAATAGGTGAGGATCTTTTATCGATCATGTGACCAACTAAGTTAAGAAAGAGCGTTCTTATCTCATATGAGAATTTATAAGTCTTTAATATTTCTCTTTAATGTAAGTGTATTGATACGTACGAGTTTGTGTATGTGAATATAACTGTGTATTGTTTTCAAACCATTGTCATGTTTAAGCTTTACGGTTCTAATTTTGACTTTCCACTTAGCATTATTTGAAGTCCTTCGCATGCATTAAACTATAGAAATATTACAAAAATTATATTTTCATTCAGTCTTAATTACAAAACCATACAATAAGATGAAGACAACACCGATAGTATAAAGATTACTTACAATAAAGTGCATATAAAAAATATATGTAAGAGTGATTTCAAAGTATAATCCATCAACCATATTCAACAACTCAATCAAAACACAAGTCTCTTTTAAAATGATAAACACAATTTATTCACACACACAGTAAAAGACAATTAAAAAAACTTTCATCCTTAAGTAAAACTCTTCAAAACTTTCAAGCGTATTTTTAACATCGATTGCATCAAATAAATCAGACACATGACATTTTAAACATGGACTATCAACATTCAAAGTAACGAAGTCACGAGTCAAGTTTTCCCAATTAACATTAAAAAGAACCCGTTCGAAAAAAGTGTCGAACTTTCGACCCCTTGTTAATGATTCACATTCATGCACTCTCATGTAAAAAATGAATCCATTTTTACAATCCACACATTCTTTTTTAGAAAGGTAGTTTATGTTGCATATGAGCTCATCAAATAGTCACTTACGTAGAGAATCAGCCAGTTTACGAACTTCTTGTGATGTATATGTGCTGATTTTATCACATCGACAATCACAGGGATATTTTTTCTCAATTTCCGAAAGGATGTACTCTTTTAGAGTATAAGTCATAAGTTTGTCTTTGACACTACGTGAGATACAAGGGGACGCGTAGCACAATTTGTCAATCTGGCTTTCCAAAAGTAGAACTCTATCAGGCATCAACTGGAACACTTCTCGTTTCAGTTTGAACAATCTTTGCACACTAACACAGATGTTACCATTCGCACTCGACTCTCCTTTTTTATAACAAAAACGAAATCACGGTCTTCGATTAATTTTTGATTTATATTTTTACGTAGGCTTGAAATAACTGATCTCCACACATCTGGTTCTAAGGAAATACCATCCATAGTTGGTCGAAAAATACCATCTTTCCCACACGTATATCTTCTAATATGCACGCGTGTACGTTTCCGAAAAGCATTCACCTAAAGTGAAAATACAATTACCCAAGTGTATCATATCATCAGGCTGTGGAGAAGCCTCAATGTTCATTTTCATGTTCGTTGCATCCCACCTGTTCATCTTCAGGCTTCAAAGTTTCAGAATGATTTTCACCAGCGTTAGTCATTCTTAACTCTCATAGGATTAGGAGTCACAATACTAAAACAACTTCCTGTGAACTTAAAAAATAAATCAAACTAGGTTTTAACACTAGCTGGTGAAGAAAAATCCTAAGTACATAGAATAAAATTTCACGATCTCTTTCAAAGCTCAGAATCACCCTGAAAATGATTCTCCAAACATCCACTATAAACCAATGAATATTCACTTTAACCAATGAGAAGTGTACATAAATCTCTTGCTACTGACGTCATAGAATATCACATGAACTTTTGAGCAGAATTGTGTTGTTTTACACAGTATTCAGATTTTTAGAAAATGCCAACACTTTGACTTCCAAATTCATCCTGACCTACTACGAGTAATTTTAAGATGGTAGCAGGTTTTCACATCACACCGAATGTCGATGACGGTTTCGCATCTCATGCAAATTGACATGATCAATTACACGTGATTGATCATGTCATGCGAAACCGTCATCGGCATTCGATGTGATGTGAAAACCTGCTACCATCTTAAAATTACTCGTAGTAGGTCAGGATGAATTTGGAAGTCAAAGTGTTGGCATTTTCTAAAAATCTGAATACTGTGTAAAACAACACAATTCTGCTCAAAAGTTCATGTGATATTCTATGACGTCAGTAGCAAGAGATTTATGTACACTTCTCATTGGTTAAAGTGAATATTCATTGGTTTATAGTGGATGTTTGGAGAATCATTTTCAGGGTGATTCTGAGCTTTGAAAGAGATCGTGAAATTTTATTCTATGTACTTAGGATTTTTCTTCACCAGCTAGTGTTAAAACCTAGTTTGATTTATTTTTTAAGTTCACAGGAAGTTGTTTTAGTATTGTGACTCCTAATCCTATGAGAGTTAAGAATGACTAACGCTGGTGAAAATCATTCTGAAACTTTGAAGCCTGAAGATGAACAGGTGGGATGCAACGAACATGAAAATGAACATTGAGGCTTCTCCACAGCCTGATGATATGATACACTTGGGTAATTGTATTTTCACTTTAGGTGAATGCTTTTCGGAAACGTACACGCGTGCATATTAGAAGATATACGTGTGGGAAAGATGGTATTTTTCGACCAACTATGGATGGTATTTCCTTAGAACCAGATGTGTGGAGATCAGTTATTTCAAGCCTACGTAAAAATATAAATCAAAAATTAATCGAAGACCGTGATTTCGTTTTTGTTATAAAAAAGGAGAGTCGAGTGCGAATGGTAACATCTGTGTTAGTGTGCAAAGATTGTTCAAACTGAAACGAGAAGTGTTCCAGTTGATGCCTGATAGAGTTCTACTTTTGGAAAGCCAGATTGACAAATTGTGCTACGCGTCCCCTTGTATCTCACGTAGTGTCAAAGACAAACTTATGACTTATACTCTAAAAGAGTACATCCTTTCGGAAATTGAGAAAAAATATCCCTGTGATTGTCGATGTGATAAAATCAGCACATATACATCACAAGAAGTTCGTAAACTGGCTGATTCTCTACGTAAGTGACTATTTGATGAGCTCATATGCAACATAAACTACCTTTCTAAAAAAGAATGTGTGGATTGTAAAAATGGATTCATTTTTTACATGAGAGTGCATGAATGTGAATCATTAACAAGGGGTCGAAAGTTCGACACTTTTTTCGAACGGGTTCTTTTTAATGTTAATTGGGAAAACTTGACTCGTGACTTCGTTACTTTGAATGTTGATAGTCCATGTTTAAAATGTCATGTGTCTGATTTATTTGATGCAATCGATGTTAAAAATACGCTTGAAAGTTTTGAAGAGTTTTACTTAAGGATGAAAGTTTTTTTAATTGTCTTTTACTGTGTGTGTGAATAAATTGTGTTTATCATTTTAAAAGAGACTTGTGTTTTGATTGAGTTGTTGAATATGGTTGATGGATTATACTTTGAAATCACTCTTACATATATTTTTTATATGCACTTTATTGTAAGTAATCTTTATACTATCGGTGTTGTCTTCATCTTATTGTATGGTTTTGTAATTAAGACTGAATGAAAATATAATTTTTGTAATATTTCTATAGTTTAATGCATGCGAAGGACTTCAAATAATGCTAAGTGGAAAGTCAAAATTAGAACCGTAAAGCTTAAACATGACAATGGTTTGAAAACAATACACAGTTATATTCACATACACAAACTCGTACGTATCAATACACTTACATTAAAGAGAAATATTAAAGACTTATAAATTCTCATATGAGATAAGAACGCTCTTTCTTAACTTAGTTGGTCACATGATCGATAAAAGATCCTCACCTATTTGTGATTTGTCATGAAATAATATACATCGATAGATATGTTACTAAGTGTGTAATAGTTTTTATTTTTCTTAAATTCAAAGTTAAAACCAATTTGTTAATTGTAGGATTATATTAAGTGCTAAAAAAATGCGATATTTTCGCTTATAATTTCGGTTGATAAGTAAAGTTTTATTACAAGTTCCCTCACACGAATGAACAATAACATGCTAGATGGATATTTGAAAGCTTGAGTGGATGATTTGTAAGTATCTTAAACATTATTATTATTATTTGTAATGCGTGTGTGTTAATTAATACTTAGAGTGCAAAGAGTAAATGGTTAAGTGCTATTGGTTATTAATACTAAGAGTAAAGTGATATTGAGTTTTAAATTTAATTAAATCATTTCGTTTGAAGATTCAGTTGAAAAAATTTTATTTTGTAAGTTTGAAAATTTTTGAAAAAAAAAAAAAAAGATTGAAAGGAAAAAAAAAACAATATGTTACAAAAATATTATTATTATTATTATTTTGATTTGAAAAAATATTTTTGCGGAAAAATTTACTGTTGTAAGATTAAAAATTTATTTTTATATGATTGAAAAAAAAAATTGATTTTTTTTTAATTAGTGGAAAAATATTACAAGTTTGAGAAATTATTTCTTAAAAACATTTTATATGATTAAAGAAAACAAAAATTTTTGATTTCATTTTCTAAGTAGAAAAATATTACAAGTTTGAAAAAATACTGTTTTGAATCAAAAATCTGTTTTTGAAAGAAATATTCTTACAAGCTGGAAATTTTTTTTTTTATAAGTTTGAAATGAAAAAGAAATTAATTCGAAACTACGAATTAAAATCTAAAATTTTGTTTTGGAAAACCTGACATCAGGCTATTGTCGATCTATGTGCTTGATATTTGAGAAACGTGAACTAATTTTAATTGGTCAGAAACAGTGACATCACTTGAAAGACGTAGGCCAGGTGGTGAATAATACTAGCACGTGGGGTTTGTTATCTGTTATCGGTAAAGGGGTAGATAGCAATATTGATAAAGTCATTTTCTCAATTCGCCTCGGTGAGTGTGGGCGATGGGAAGTTCTTTGGGATTATTGGAGTTTTTTTTCAACAGCCGAGTTGATTTGCGATATCACGGCATGCGTTCTGCAAATCGACGATGGGCAGCCAGCCGTATGCAGTGATTTCAAATAAAACATGCGTGTAATTGTAATTTTGTGAGATTGAGTTATAATTAACAATCCACTTATTACAATTTCATTCACTGTTTTTAAATAACTTCGCGATAGCTGGTACTTGAGGGATTTCACCCCAAAACGGTTAGTCTTTTGTACTTAATTTTAGTCAGTATTTAGCTATAACTTAATTTGTCAAAATTTAGATTAAGTTTCTTAATTTAACGTATAGCTGTCCATTTGAATGTATCGTTCGAAAAGGATAAAGACTAAAATAAATGATATCGATTTTGTTAAAGAAATTAGTTGTTAAAGTAAAATATTATTGGGAAAATGAAATAGCCAAAGTGATTCTAATTCATGAAGGTTGAAAATTTTGTTTTATTCTAACAAGAGTGCTTGTATGAAAAAAAAATAATAATAATAAAGTAAAACACTATGCAATAAAATGACTAAGTTAAATACTAATCAAAAATAATTAATAGAGTTGATTAAATAAAATGTGATAAATTAAATGAAACTCTTGAAAAGCATATAAAGTGATGAAATGTAACTTGAGTGCGAAATTTGCTTACTGGAAAAAATTAAATAAGTTGATTTTTAAAATCCATGAAAATTTCTTAATGATAAGTGTTTATTAATGCTAAGAGTAAATTGATTCCAAGTTTTGAAATGAATTTCAGTAGAAGTTATTTTTCGGTAAGTCTATTTTTAAAATTTGCTGACATGAAGTTTTGATACTTGACTTATAATTTTAACATTTCTCGGGTTCTTCATTGATGTTTAACTTTTTTATGTGATGTGTTTTATTTTAGCGTAGGTAAAAATAATTAAATAAAAGTGAAATTTATAAATTGTAATGAAAATTCTGTTAATGAAATTAGTTGGTTGTAAAGTAATATTTTGGAAAAGCTGTAATGAATGATAAATAGTAAAACGCAGTAAGTAAAATAGTAAAGTATGGTAAAGTAAAATAAAATAGTCAGAGGGGATTTAATTCATGAAAGTTGAAAATTTTGTTTTATTCCATCAGGAGTGTTTGCATGAAAAATAAATAAAGGAAAATATGATTAACTTAAATATCGATGATAAAAAATAATTATTAGAGTTAATTAAATGAAATGCGATAAATTAAATGAAACTCATGAAAAGCATATGTAGTGATAAAATATAACTTGAGTGGGAAATTTGGTTACAGTAAAAAATTATTTAAGAAGATAATTTTTAAAATTCATGAAAATATTTGATAGTGATAAGTGTTAATTAATATGAAGAGTAAATTGATTGTAGATTTTGGAAAATTAAATGGATAAATGTATAAAAATAATAACGTATGTGATAATGTAAAATAATAATAATGAAAAAGAATCAAAGACGATTAAATGAATCTAAATCGTAAATGAGTTGCTATTTTAGTAAACTCAAACTAGAGTGATAAGCATTTTAGTAGGAACATGTTAAAATCTCTTGTGCTAAGAAAAATAAATAACTTTTAAGCATAATTTTGTAACTGGAATAAATGTATGATAAAATGGTTAAGTTAAGTATTAATGAAAAAGTAATTATTAGAGTTAATTAAATGGAATGTGATAAATTCAATGAAACTCTTGAAACGTATATGCAGTGATGAAATGTAACTAGAGTGCGAAATTTGCTTACTGGAAAAAATTAATTAAGTTGATTTTTTAAAATCCGTAAAAATTTGTTAATGATAAGTGTTAATTACTACTAAGAGTAAATTGATTGCAAGTTTGACATGATTGCAAAAATTGTAGACATGATAATGTTTCGAAAAATTTGAAGGTTCGATTCCAGTCACTACTTGTGAAAAATTTCTAAGTTTAAAAATATCGGGAAAAAAAAAACGATAAAGTAAAAACAAGCGAGAAAATGATCAAACTCTAAAATATACTAAAAAAATCGAAATCACGAAAAAATAATCTAAGTCTGAAATGCTTGAAATTAGTTAAAGACTAAAAAGCTAAGAAAATAGTTAAAGACTGAAAATAATTGAAAAACGCTAAAATAGTGAAAAAAATCAAAGTGCTAAATGACAGGAAAAAACGTTAAAGTTCAAAATGTATGAAAGAATATTTAAGTTAATTATTTCTTAGAAAATTTAACAAATAAGAAAAAATATTTTGTTGTATGAAAGTCAAAAAAAAAAATTAGTTAAGAAAATTATTTCTTCGAAATTTTTACAAGTTAGAAAAATTATTTGTAAATTTGACAAAGAAAAAAGAAATTAGTTAAGAAAATTTAACAAGTTAGAAAAAGGATAAAGTTTGAAATGCATGAAAAAGAAAATCAAAGTTTAAAATATATTTCAAGTCCACAAAGCATTGAAATAAATCTAAAATCTCGAATGGGTTGTATTTAAATAAATCTTTACTTAAGTGAAAACTTTGTTATTATGAAAAATAATAATAATAATGATGATAGTTTCAATTATGAGCTGAAATTCAGTTAATGATATGCCATGATTAGTACTAAAGAGTAAATTAACTGATGGTTTTAAAATTAATTTAATTGTAATATTCGTTGTCATGGTACAGATTCACATTAAGACTGAAAGAGTAATGAAAAATATAGCATAGTGGTTAGCATACGTTTTTGCTAACTCAAAGTTTGGGTGTTCGATTCCCAACTTCAACACTCTAAAAATAAAAATAATTAAATTCGTAGAAATAAAAAAAATAAAAATAAACCTCTCAATAGATGGCGCCATGAACGTTAAACACCGCATAAGTTAAAGCATAGCAACAGGTGTTGCCAACCGAAAACTAAAAACTCTGGTTGTCATGACAACAAGTGTTGCCATTCCAAAACCGAAACTCAAACAAGTGTTGCCATCCAAAAAGTAAAAACTTTGTGGATACCATGACAACAAGTTCAAAATATTCTAAGTCCGAAAACGCGGGAAAAATATCTAAAACGCGGGAAAAACCCTCGTCACCTTCTACGGGTTCTCGCGGCGGCCCCCGTCGTGGGGAGGGTCAACCCCAAGGTCGGGAGGGGGTGGGGAGGAAGTGGAGGAGGCGGTGGGAGGAAGAGTGGGAGGGGGAGGCGGATTGCAGATGCATACTACCGCCACCGCCTCCTGTTGCAGAACTCTCATTATTCCCCTACTAAGGAAGCGCGCTGTAAGAACATCTTAAAGTGCGCTCATGTTCAATATCCTTTCCTTTTTCTGCAGAAAATTAATGATAGTAGAGACACACCTGTTTATCATCCAGAATGGAAAACCATAAGCGTAGCCTGTATTCTGAGAGAAATTTCAAAACTTGAGCCAAACGTTCTAACTTTATCCACAAATGCATGAAATGACCAGAACTTTTTCGAGTTTTTTTCTTAGTAACATCACGAACTAATAGACTACTAGAAGAGATGTAACTTACGTGAGACCGAGCGATATTGCTACGAGATTTTTTAATTAATTTATTTATTTGATCTGTGTCACTGCTTCAGATGAGACAGTACCAAAATCAATCTATTGACGTACAAAGTAGTATTAAAAAGCATAATTTGGTAGAATATCAACAAATAAAAGTACCAGAAAGATTACAAAATGATATTTTCATCACAGATGGTGAGGTGAATCACATTTTCGTACGTTTATGTGCCCACAATGCTTTTATTTTTCTCATTTTTCGTTATTCGGGAAAGTTAATTTTAAGTGTAATTACAAATTTATTTGGACCATGAATAATTTATTCCAGCCATCAATTGCCTCAATATTTTTAAACTTATTTTTTCAAAAATATTTTTCTCAACTTTACTGAATTTTGAGAAAAACTTTTCGTGTAAGTATAACAAAAAAGGGCAATTCCACGAAAATGTCAACCTGAGCATCAAAATTTCAATATCAACAAAACTATAAGTATTTTATAGCATTTAAAAGCTTGAAATATATATTTTTAAAGTGTAGCAAACTAAATTTTAATTTATAATTTTTCGTATTGAAAATAAGCCGTAACAGATGCCTATGACTTTTCTGCATTTTTTGGGGAACATTTGACATGTAGTAATCAATTTTTTGTTTCTAAAACAAATTTTAACTAAAAGGAAAGAAGGTTAGTCTATTTTGTTGTACTCATAATACAGTTTTATACTAGAAGCTTATATCAATAAATATCTTTATAGTGTTTCGTTCAGAAACAATCTTAACCCACGGAATTGTCCAGTAGTAATTATTTCGGTAGTTCCGTTAAAATTTGCACAAAGGAAAAGCATAATCAACTGGGACATTTTTTCAGACATTTACATAATTGTAAAGAATTATAACATTTTTTTTTTTGGTACGCATGTATTTTTTTAAATACCTTATACGATTTCGTTTGGGCTACGATTGCTAAAAATGGGCGTGGTATTGTTGAAAACTACGATATTGCACTGCCAGCCGCTCCTAATATTGTAATTAATGATTTTAATAGTTAACTATTATTTCACTCGTTTACAATTGACTTCAAATTAACAGAGAAGAACGGTAATAAATTGTGTCGCAATAAGCAACTAGCATGGGATAGTCTGATCGAAAAACGAACACTTGAACAAAATTTCAGAAATTTATAACAATTTTAAACTTTGTAGCACTTGGTGCATGGCATTAAGAGTGTTTTTTATTGATATGCGTAAATGTTAAAAAAAAAAAAAAAAGTAGAAATTTTATGGTTTTGCATCAGCCTTTCTTCTTTTAATAATTTCTTTTTTGGAAATGCATTAAACGAAGTTTCTGCTGACAATTCACCTAAAAAATACTTTTTAAAAAATACTATTTTTGTTTTTTGTTTTTTTAATTACGAAATGTGAATTCATCGTGGTGTGTTTATTCACCGATTAGACTACAATACATTAGGAAATCAAGCGTTGTTCGACACAAAGTTGAAAGGAGAAGTTTTAGAAAAGAACTAAAGACTGCCATTCATTCAAAAAACAGGATTTTTTTGACAAAGAATCGTCGCATGTTAAATGTTCAACCAACGGTTCCCACATTGATTTATTTTTATTTTGCATTTAATGAGTTAAACCGGAGTTATTCTAATTTTAAAATCTGCTTTTCATCTTTAATGTAATATGCTTAATTTTATTTATTAATATTCTCTGCTTCTTTGTAATTTTTTCCTCATTTTCAAATATTTTTTACTTTTTCCGAAGTCACCATCACGATGGTGTAGTGTGTTTAAAAAAATCTCCCATCCCGTTACATCATTGGAGTCAGAACTTTAAGTATCATTTTTTTTTTTTCATATTATTGTATTTTTAAATATTGTTCATTTTATTTTCCATTATTTTTTTTAGCATTTATGTAGTATTTGAGCATGTGTTACCAATTTTTGAATGTTTTTAAAAAAAATGTGCCTAGTTTAATTGTTATTGATTCTTATATTCTTCAAGAACGCTATCGAATCAATTGATTAAAACTTCATTTAGGTAATAATATAATTTTTGTATGAAGATAACTTTTGTTTGTTCGCAATTTTATTACATTTTTTTCCCGTAGAGCGTTTTAATTTATTCATTATCGAAAATTGACTAACTGACGGTACGGTTAGCTAAACAGTTTAATACAAGAGTGATAACAGAACATTTTGTGTCGGGACAGAAGTTGAGTAAGATTTTTCCAGACCAAACTTATGTCGACTGAATCGATATTTAAACGAAGAAATTGTTGCATATAGCCAACACATTGTCCATGTTAATATGCTTATTATCGTAATTGCAATGCATAATAGTATGTAAAATCTAAAGCATTTCAGCGATTGCAAAATGAATTTATGAAATTCAATTATATATATATATATACGTTTACATGTATGCGTTAATGACTAAATAAAATAACCTAATCAGTCAATACGATTACTGATTTTCAGAAAATAATCAATTGCTGAAAAAGATTTGATAATGAATAAATTTCTAATTTTAACGAACAAGTTCGACCCTCAGCACTCCAATGATAATTTTTATTTAAATTTTTCACAACGAAATCTTTTCTTTTTCTTTTCTTCATTCGGGCGTAATTGTTTCGTTACATAACGGCAAAATAGTGAGTTTATTTATAAAAAAAAATAGTCATTTCAATAACTTATAACAAATAAAAGCAATATTGATTACTAAATGAAGGTTTTAAAATTGCACATTTTCCGGTCCTCTCTGCAATGTATTTTCAATATATTTCGTGAGCTACTTGTTCAATTTTCATTGTCGGAATGTTGTTAGTGTTCATTACTCTAACAGAAATAGGAGTATAATGAATGCCAAACATTGACACTAAGGAAAATATTAATGAAAACTGCTGACGAATATCAGTATATCAGTTACGTACGAAAAAATTAAAATCAGCAATCAATGGTTTTCGCAGAGAGAACTATAAATCGAGCGCTGGATTTTAATTAAATCATTAAATATATGCATATGAATGAATAGCCAGATCAGTGAAAAGGGTTATGCTAGCAAGGATGATTGATACGGACAAAGAGATACCAACCGTAGAAATCACTGAACCTTGCGAAATTAAATTACCAGCATTGACCTCAAAACCGATGCCATATGGTGTATGCATTGGGAAAGTCATTTACGTAGGTACACGTTTTACATGCAGTTCTTGTTTCGAAGATTAAAGCTACTTTGTTTTTCTTTCTTGAAGAAATCCTATGCGCTTTAGAATTAATTTTTTGCAAAGCATTTTTTTATAGAAATTAAACGTTTATTTTTCATTCCATAAATTAAGAAATTCAAAACAGCGAATGCTCGTGCGTCATCACTTGCAAAATAAATAAATAAATAAATAAATAAATAAATAAATAAAATAAATAAATAAATAAATAAAATAATAATAAAAATAAAGAAAGGAAGGAAAAGAATACTTTTTGAAAAATAAAGTTTGTTTCCTTATGTTTTGACAATGCACTATTAAAAAATAAACTAAATAAATATTTAAAAAAAGGTTTTACTAAAATGTTTCATGATTACAGTTTTGCAACAGTAATTTAAAGGTGACGATGAACTTTGGAATCGTAATGCTTTATTTTTCTTATAATTTATAATTTATTTAAAAAATGTTGAAAAAACAAATAAATAAAGCTGGATAAATGATATTAAATCAAATTAAAAATTCTAAGGGCTACTAAATCTATTTTTCCTATCTTTATATTTTACTTAACTGTTATTATACAACAGCGTATGAAAATTTTTTCGAATTTCAGTTTCCTTCCACCACAAGGCTGTCGTACGGTAATTTCAAGAGACACACCGAATATTCGGTTGGTATTCTGCATACTACATATTCGGCAGACAAACCGAATATTCGGTTCGGCCAAAAACTTCAACATTCAACAATCGAATAGTAAGCAAATTTAAATGTTCGATAATCGGCAAACAAACATTATTTTTCCATTGAATGAAAGTTACATTACAAGTCTACAGTACAAAATTAATTCAAATTGCTTTCTATTAATTGCTTTTTTAATTAATTGCTTTTTATTAATTTTATCTCATTCAGTTTAAGCTTAATGCAAGAGTAAACACTCAATTTAAACTTTGTTGTTTTTCGAATTCTTATGATACATTACATTAACCTTACTAAAACAACTCATTTAAATATTACACAGTAATCAGTAACCGGAAAAAAAATCATAATGTAAAGTAGAAATAAATATATAAATTCAATCTATTGCTATTCTACTTAACTTTAACTGCTAATTTTTTATGTAATTATGCAAAGTTAATAAAAGGAAGACACTTGGATATTAAATTTTGCAGTACTTTAGCTTCTAAAGTGTAACACCATAAGAAATATTAAATATTGTTTAAAAACAGCTTAATTAAAATTAATCGTGCAATCAAAGTTTAAAAATCCTTTGCACTTATAGACAAAAAAGAACAAAAATCTGGCAATGTTTGAATTTCCTTCCTCAATTTTAATGATGATACAAGTTACCAAAAGAGATAAACAGAACAGAAAATTACTTGAAAAAATTGTAATTCTGACAGATATTTTAAGAAAATTGGGTTTGTATTTGTGAGTAAGGTAAATGCAATATTCTCTATTTACGATATAACATACTATCATGGTTATCAGTTATTAAATCATATATCAGGAAAGAAAGGTTTATCCATTTATGCAGAATTGCATATCAACATAAATTTTTAGCCATGAACAATATTAATTTGACGTTGTTTTTGGATGAGTTATTTTGAATCAATAATTCAGATGAATGCATTCACATTTCACAAAATAGATTAATGATCAAATCGCGATAACTCGAATCTCAAAGAACTGACAAAAAACTTCGACTTATCGGAAGTTTTTTTACCGCTATTTTCGGTTTTCGACATCTTAATATTAAAAATCATATGAATATATAACAGACAAAATTACAGAACTTGAAGGTTTTTTCGCACATTATGTAGTTTCTCCGTGAAGAGTTCTGAAGACAAGTTGTGCCTGGTCTTGAACTTCTCCCGCCATCCAGCACTTGTGTGAAAATTTCCTATGTTCAGTAATATAGCAAAATTCGTTGCTTTCTCACGCAGCAAAGACCCACTTATAGCAATGGCATGGTCTTGATTTCGATGCTGCTGGAACCAATTGAATAGAACTGATTCTACTTCAGGAAAGGTGCACATCTTCATTCGTTTAAATTCGGATTCATGGTTTCGTACAGCTTTTGAAAAATTTTTCTTTTTGATTGTTGGATTCCTTTTAATGTCATAAAAAAGAGTTACATTACTTTCTAAATCTAAAAGGGTTTAGCTTTCGCTTAGACATCTTTATTAGTAAAGACAAATATTTCTATCTCTTTCTCGGGAACTCATCAGCAAATGATCGAACTCAAGAATGAAGGGGAACGCATCTTAACTTAGGTCAGCCTTTAAATAAAGATACAATCAGTTGAGTTGACAAGTTGACAGCTTAAAAGCAGATTCGTAGTCCATCAACATGTCTAAGTGTAAACAGTACAGTACAACAGAAGAAAACAAGCTATACTCATTTCCGTACGTGTAACACCTTTATCGCACATTGGCTCAACAGGTGCACTCCTTGCTTTAGAGGACTAATGTGCAAGAATTGCAATTGAAGGTGAATGAATTTTTCTCTCATACTCACTTGTTTCTTTCTTTCTTTCCTTTTCCCTCATTCTTCCGGAATAAATTTCGAGTCATCTTTAAAAAAACTTAAAGTTAAGGGAAGTTAACTTCGAGATATTGAGAACAATTAGCATAGAATTAAAGACAAAGGGATCGGGACCTAATAAAAACTTTGAGTTAGAGTAATATTTGTGTTATCGGACTTCGAGTTATGGCGAATTGCCTTTTTTATTTTAAATTTGCGTAAAATTAAAATTTTATAGTTAAAACCTTTTAAATAAATATTCGTTATTCTTAATTCGGCAAAATATGGTGTTCGGTGCATCTCTAGCAATTCTAAAAAGCAACAACTTGAAAATGTTTGCAACATTTTATCATTCCATAATTTAGTTCGAAAAACATAAATGACTGAAGGTACAATTATCACGCCTTGGTGTTTATATCCTCAGCAAAGTTGTCAGTAAAAAATATGTTCGAACTGCATTAAAAGTATTGGAACCTATACAAACTTTAAAGATTAGAAAAGCAACATATTTTAAAAAAAATTTCACATTGTGGGACTTAATAATAGAAACTTCATACATTCTTTATACTATTAGAGTACTATGCTACTTTCTTTATACTAAAATTAATTCTTGGGTAGCAATGATTTTCATTAGGCTTCTCTTTCTTTCTTTTACATTTATCTATTTACTAGCTGCGTTTCCCGACTTTGCACGGTCTACCTCGAAAATAAAAGTTATGTCAAGTGACGCATGTTCAACAATCAGGCTTCAATTAGAGAGGGAAAAAACTAAAAATTTTCCGTCCAAACAATCATTCTTGAAGAAAGAAACAAATTAAAACGCAAAAGGAGATATATTTTTACCTCAAAGCAAAAAAAAAATTTTATTTCCTCGCAGTTGAGGGGGAAAAAAGTGGCAACCTTCTAAAACTTCATTCACGCTAATTTAAAATGAGATCGCGCAAACGTTAATTTTACCGGTATAAAATTTCTGTTCCATAAGGCTTAATAATTTTTTCCCGGTGATTTTACAGCCTTTTTTTTAATTCGAAGGAAGTGAATGAACTCCATGGGTGTTTTTCGCGGGCTTTCGAATGGAACCTGAGTCAAAGAAATCGGATAATCATTTCGGGTAGAAAGAACCATTTAATGCCATTTTCGGGCTTTAAAATTAAAATTCGAATGGTTCGGTACTTTTTTGGCGTTTGAAAACCCCCTCCGTTCCTTCTCGGGTGCCCAAGTACCTCCCTGCCAAATTTAATGGAGATCCGACGTAAACTGTGGATTTGTATAGGAGACACACACACATATACACTGTTAAAACCAGGGGTTCCAGACGAGTGAAAATATTCCCTCTAAGGTGAAAGCATAGTGCCTGAAGGTGCAACACAGGCTAGAAAATAGAGCAGAGGAGCCAGAACATCATGCAATCGCAGAAAGACTCATTGCGCATGCGCTTTTTGCTTTAGACATACATTCAACCACCTCAATATGGCGGACAAATGATGATTGCGTTTGTGTGTCTTTCACATTGAATGAAGTACACTATTGGATTAAAACCCAACTTTTCTAGGATTAATTATCCGAAATTACAAGTAAGTACAGTTTTTGATCACTTTGTAGCTTTTAGGGCTTTCAAACATAGTTAAGTGTTTAAAAGTGCATTTATTGCTTTTCAGTAACCGTTAGTCTTCTAGTTCTCGTTTACCGTTACTATCGTGAAATTTCCATCATTCAAAACGCTACTAAAAATATCTGTCATTATTTTCTTGAATACTCGATAAGCAGCTTTTATTAGTCACCAAAAGAACCTTAATAAAAGTGTTTCTTGTGCTTCGTAGATTATAACATAAAGCTAGCGAAAAAAAAAATCTCTCTCAGTCTAGCTCTTTTTTTCTTTTTTTTGCTTTTTCATTCAAGTGTTAGAATCATTTCCTGTTAGCGGTCCTCGAAAGCGTTAGAACTTTCTTTTGGTTTTTTATTTAACTGTTGAAAAACTTTATGTGCATTTTCTTTTGTTACTCTTGATTAACGTTTATAAAACGATTTTGTTTTTCCGTAATTGTAATATCCCTGAATATTTTTGGCTCATCATTTAAATAATCCATAAGTACAGCTATGCTTCATTTTCGGAATACGTCAAGTTTTAGTAAATGTATAATTTCTCACATGTTTTAAATAATTACTCGTTTTTAAATTATAACGTGTTTGTGACAGATCTTTGATACAAGTGAAGAGGTAGATATTTATTGTTTTATTAATTTTTAACATTACTTTTTGTAAAAAAAAAAAACATCAGAACCCTGAATTTTTTCACGTGTTTTTTAACGGCCCCAGAGTTATTATTCATATTATTTATTTTATGATTCTTTAAGAAAACGATAAAGATTTCACCGGTCCGCAAAGTTTTTCATTTGCTTTTACCGCGCCCGTGGGTCAAAAGAGGTTGAGAAACACTGAGTTATAGCACGATCAGATGAATTAACGCTATGAGCACTTCTTAACTATGTTGAAAACTCTGAAATATGATCAAATGCTGTAATTACATGTTTTAATCATTTCCAATATCGAGTTCAATGTGAAAAATGTCCAAAACGTAGAATATCATAAATCAAAACAAAACTAAAAAAAAAGTACACAACTGTATTCAAAAACGCACACAATACGGGGGAGGGGGGAGGAGGATCTATAGTAAGGGTGCCATTTCTCTCTCCGAAGGATCCTTTTTTTCACTCCGGCTGTCTAATTTTTAAAAGGTGTCTGTTTTTCACCCTATTTAGAGGTGCGATTTCGGCTCCGTATTGGATGCCGCTGGTGAACAAGCGTTTCTCCCCTGAAAGGTGCCGAATGCATCCTGTAGTTTTAACAGTGTATATTCTCTGTTTTATCATCTTATATATAATAGCTGATGATTGAGTAATCCGCGTGTTTCAACAATGATACAGGATGATTTAATAATATGTTTTGTTAACATGCAGGGAAAGGCTTTACTGTCACAAGACTGAACTCGGTCCGGTAACTTAACTGTTTTACTGGTAAGACTGTCATTTCAGGGGGGTGACGAAACGAAAGAATGGTCAACAATGAACGCTATCTACTGGAGTTTAGGGTTAATCCACTGGAGTTAGGGTTAAAATTTCATCTATCAAAATATCACCAAACAGGCAATGGCTTCGTTCAAATGTAGAAGCAATTTTCACCCGTCATACATCGACGGGCGGCTTTCTAGTTTATATAAATTTATTTATTTGAGACACGATATATTTTTTTAATCTCAAAAAAAAAAAAAATTATAAATTCATAAAGTATTGTAAGAAGAAGAATAAAAAAAAAAAGAAGAAATTATAATAAATAGAAAAAAAGGAAGTAACCGTGGGAAATGTTTTCAACCAGCTAAACAAATGATATTCAAATAGAATGGATATGGTAAACAGAAAAAGCCTTGTTAAATATTGAGCAAGAAATATAAGAAAATTGATGAGCGGGAAATCGTACTTTTAGTGGAGAGAGTTTATTTATAATTAACTTGATGTTGCAATCTTTTTTTTTTTTTTTTTTTTTGTAATTGCTAATATTCAATTTCACTTTTTGACAACGTTTAAAAAATTTGCCCCAAACCAATAGGACAAAGTAAGTATATTAAAAGATTTTGATAAAATTTATTTGACGGAGGAAGCTGTAATTTCTTTTACAACGCAACAGAAAACAATTTGAGAACGGGTGACAGCTGAGATGAAAACTATAATTTTTAACACTTTTACTCAGACATGAAGTGACTAATATGAGACGAAGTACCAAAAAAGTAATTAAATGTAAAGGGGGAGGTTTTTTTTTTTTAAATCAATGTTCCTGTGGGTTATATACATACCGCAAACTACGACATGCAGGAAAAGAAAAAAAAATTAAAAAATCCACCACCCGCGTTATTGAAACTCCTGATCCACGTAGCGTTAATTGTAGTGTAAGCGGCCGTGATGAAGTCTGCTCTCGATCGTCTGCTCTTCCTGCCTCTCGAACGCAAGCTTCCGTTCCTAGTGATGGATCGAGGGAGGAGGCGGAACCGTTCGACCTGAACCGGTGTGCGTGGGGGAGGGGGGGGGTTTCTGTGTGCTTTCGATGAATGGGAGAGACGCTCGGGAGAAATCGAAGCAGCGATTACGGAGAAAGGTATGGAGGGCGATAGATATCAACAGCAGAGTACATGAATCGGGAGATGAAAATTTAATGCCGAAAATGAATTCGAGCGTTTGGCTCTTGAGGTGTGATTCAAAGGACTGTCCAGTAATATTTGCTGGTGTCCGTTTATTTACTTATTATTTACTTGTTTTTTCAATGCAATTGTAAAATTGTTTTACTTTTTCATCGTTGCAGAATAAGAAACAACTACAGTCGGACCTCAATATATCGAAGTACCAAATTGCCGGGAAAAAATTCGATATGTAGAAATTTTGATATATAGAAACGATCTTAGTTTATCATAAAAATCTTCTAAAACATTTAAAATAAAAGCTAAATTTCGTGCATGAAACCCAATTTCTAATTTATACGAGCATCGGATTAAATGGAAGTTAATAATTGAAAAATTAACAGAAATTAAATTTTTGCGCCTTCATGTATCTTCATTCTTCGGCAATTCTACTTGATCCGCAACGTTAGGGGATTTCCGTTTTGACAATGTAATCGAGAGAAAAGTAAAAAATCAATCTACTTAACTTGAATGATTTTCACTGAAGCTAAAAAGACTAGGAAAGATAATCAACAGACAAAAGGGATAACTTGAAACTGATTTGACAGTGTTACTGGTTGCAACTAAGATTTGAAATAATCTTGAGAAAATTTAAAAACTCCAGAACGGAAGAACGACCTATCTACACACCCCTCAACCCCAGCTTCCTTATGAGTTTCATAGCAACCGTAAGTGAACATAATTATCTCCCCAAACCTTCATTTTTCATGAGACAAACAGTCTAAAATGGAAAAAAAATCTACGAATGTCTGGAAAAAATTTTCGAGATATAGAGATTTTTTCGATAAATAGAAACAATTTTTCTATGTAATGAACATGGAAATTTGCTCGGATTTCGATGTATAGAAAATACTTAGATACATAGAATATACCCAAAAGTTTTTTTTTTTTTTCCTCATATACGACTGTATATGATGAAAAAAGAAACTTTTGGGAAAGCTTTTAAAGTGATGACTTGAATTGAGAAAATCTGGATTGCTTGCAAAGTTAGTGAAATTTCGAAAGTTACATTATCTAAAACTCTATGTACCTGTTTAAGTTCTTTTACTTTTTTAACAATAAACTTCATTACTACTATTAGTCATTTTTGTTTTGGGCATCGTTTCAAGAGCTGGTCCAACCCACCCAAGACAAAGTAGGGAAACAAAAAGTAATATCTTCACCTCAAAGCAGCAGTAGGATATCTTACTGTTATTCCTTGGATTAGATGTCTTACTCTTGCTCTGATACACTGTAAAAAAATTCCAAAACGTTACTGGTTATTTCTGTGGAACGTTTCGTGATTTCAGAGGTTTTCACCTATTTCCCCAAAAAATCAAGTATCTCCGCAAAAAAGTTTCCTGAATTCCTAAAAGATGCACGAATGCAGACCTTGCACTGGTGTGAAAAATATTTTTCGCTACCAGTTTAAATATTGACGGAGCGTGTTTATTAAGTGTATCGTCTTTAGATCGTTTATGGCCCGTCCGGATTGACTAAGCTTCCAATGGGAGCAAATAAGTCACTGGATAGCTACAGCTTTGCGAGCCAGGAATTGCAGGCAAGGAATATTCTTGGTTCCTGCTTTGCAATTTTCGCGTAACTTGGCCGTGGATGCTCTAATATTTCTGGAGCTTTCTTGGTAAATCAGGAAGGTTCTAATCTAATAACTTAAACCTATTTAATTTTTCTAGAAGGTTCACAACTGGATTTAATAGGGGAGATTTCTTAATATTTCAGAAAGGTTACTGACTTTTATCGGAAAACGTTCCTGATTTTTGTAAGATATGTTGCTGGTTGAAATTGGGCACATCAGCTGCCTATTATTTTCCAGGAACGTTTCTGAATCGTTTTTACAGTGTACGACGATATAAAGTACAATAACAGATTTTTTTTCTTAATACTAAGCACTTTTCCTAATGCACTCAAAAGGACAAAATAACTTTTCTGGGTCAGAAAGAACATTATTTAAGTATTTCTGAAGTTTTTAATTATTCATAGAAAAGGACTCCACAAACGAGGAAAAGTGCGGCTCAAGTCAAGTAGAGAATTTCTTATCAGTATCTAACTTTCTGTCATAAATTTGAATGTTGAAACATGCATATTTTTCTGGGAAAGTTTGGTTTGAAATAACTTGAGCGGCACTTTTCCTTGTTTGGGGAGTCATTTCTCGGAACAATTGAAAACTACAGGAATACTTAAATTGTCCTTTCTGACCCAGCAAAGTTATTTTGTCTTTTTGAGTGCATTTTGAAAAGTGCGTAGTATTTTAAAAAGAAATTCTGTTATTTTATTCTTTTTAGTGTGAATGTATTTCAGAAATAGAAAATTATTACTATCACGAAATTTCACCTCTTTTTTTCATAATAATGCTTCATACTAAAAGGGAAAAAAAAACTATATACGTATCTAAAACTTTAAGCATTTCACACTGAAAATTAATCCTTGTTCCCCTCTAGGATTTGTTTGTGTGCTAATTTAATGCAAACCATTTAAATATTTAATTTTTGTGAAACTAATTCATATTTCAGAACATACAAGTTACTCGTGATAAAGATCCTAATATGCGTCTTTACTTAGCCCCACTTTCGATTATTTGCATAGATGAAGATAAAAATCCTATGAAAGCAATGATAGTGGATAAATTCCATGCTTGCTTCAGAGAAACCTTGATTAATTTTTTTTTTATTATGATTGCTATTAATATTGCTGTTGTAAGGCAAATAAATTTGTAACAATGAGTTTTATACTGAAACATTTAATGTGGAAATTACATGAAATTTGCTGTTTTCCTTCCTAACCTAAATAATATTTTTTTTTTTTTAAAGCTTTAAGTTGTACCTTAAGATTAAGCAAATTGTGAAATCCCGAAGTCTCCAAGTTGTCTAGTTGCTGAGATACACAAGCAAAAGTGGGGCTCCGAATTTTCCGTGACAATCAGGCCAAGTACAATAAAAGTGCTTTATAAAAGCTTAAGAGAAGCTTTCAAAAGTTTGATAGAATTGTCACATCGCACCTAAATAACAATTTGAATCAAAAATAAAATCGCTTGCAACTAATTTTTGTCACGATCATCAAAACGTTTTAGCTTTCACAAACATCTTGAGTGAAATTAAACAATTTAATCATTTTAAATCCATTCAATTTCTTTTTTTTAATTGTTTCAGACCTGCAGACATTTTTTTAAATCTAGAACATTTTTGTTTTGGTATTTTTTACCACAAATACCCAAAAATGCATCAGAATCTTGCTATTCTTTGAACTTTGAAGCAAAAATTTTATCTTAAGCGCTGTTGATTAGTTAGGTTGCAAAAAGTTTCATGTTTGGCCAATCGATGTAGCTGATAAAATTTTTTCAAAATGTTTCAAAAATATCTTTGAAATAACCAAATCAAAACACGTTTCACGATTTTACAAATGTTACTATGTTACTACGTCAACAGCTCTTTACGATAAAGTTTATCATTAGATCAAGAAACTAAATAATTAAACATATTTGCGTCGAATATAAGCGTAACATTTTCATTCAAGCAATTACTTTCCATATTACCTGATTCGCATAAGCACAATTTATTATTACAGTTTTTTTTACTCCTGCATAAATGATCTTTTTTTTTTTTTTTTTAAACTAAAACCTTAAACATGGATACACTGTAAAAAAGTTCCGAAACGTTACTGGTTATTTCCGTGGAACGTTTCGTGATTTCAGAGGTTTTCACCTATTTCCCCAAAAAATCAAGTATCTTCGCAAAAAGTTTCCTGAACTCCTAAACGATGCACGAATGCAGACCTTGCACTGGTGTGAAAAATATTTTTTGCTACCAGTTTAAATTTTGACGGAGCGTGTTTATTAAGTGTATCGGCTTTAGATTGTTTATGGCCCGTCCGGATTGATTAAGCTTCCAATGGGAGCAAATAAGTCACTGGATAGCTCCAGCTTTGCGAGACAGGAATTGCATGCAAAGAATATGCTTGGTTCTTGCTTGCAATTTTCGCGTAGCTATGGCCGTTATTACTCTAATATTTCTGGAGCTTTCTTGGTAAATCAGAAAAGTTTTAATCAAATACATTAAACCTATTCAATTTTTGCAGAAGGTTCACGACTGGCTTTAGCAGGGGAGATTTCCCATTATTTCAGGAAGGTTACTGACTTTTATCGGAAAACGTTCCTGGTTTTTGTAAGATATGTTACTGGTTGAAATTGGGCACATCAGCTGCCTATTACTTTCCAGGAACGTTTCTGAATCGTTTTTACAGTGTAGCGACATAAACATAGAGCGCTAACAACACTGTTAAGCAAGCAATTATACTCTATAAGATAGATGTGGATGTTTAAGATCTTCGTAATAAGATAAGATAGATCTTCGACGTTTTACCAAATTTTGAATTCAAAGACATCGATGCCACATTTCTACTAACTACGACTGTTTTCAACTTCAATCTTTTGGTACAACTAGCTTCCTGAATTTCATAAATGCAGAATCGATTCATTTCGTAGCCCCAAATTTTTATTTTGAAAGATTATCGATGTCAAGATTTCTCCCCACAAACGCTTCTCAGATAACAAGGCATAAAATCAAAGGCAGTTATAAATTCATGATTAAAAAATGATTTAACTACATAATACATTGTAAATGAAGACACAATTAAATGTCTAAACTGTATAGTGATTTTTTCCATGCACGACATGGGTGCCCATATTGGGGGGGGGGGCAAGTGGGGGCTCAATCTCCCTCCCTAAAAATTAGAATTTAATTGATTTTAGTACTTTTTCTTTGCAAAAATGTAAAAATATTTATTTTCCAGCCATTAATGAATAAGTTCTTAAAAATGACAAATTTTAATAACTCCAATCTGTACTGAAATCGGTTTCCGTAGGAAAAATACCCTGTTAAATCATGGGGAAAATATCTGAGCCCCCCCCCCCCCTTTAAAAGTTTGCATAAGAGCGCCCATGATGCACGACAGCATAGAACTCATGAAAAATTGTTCATGCTTACCAATTTTGCATTCATTCAGTAAATTCACGAGGCTTGCAATCGTAACTGAATGATTTCTGAAGAATAATCAACCAGATTCAAGAGTTTATATCAGCGGCACTCAACGCTTTTTCTTTTTCTCTCGGACCACACGCATGACAAGCATTTCTCAGTCGTCGCAACATAAAAACTTACTAAAGTGCATTTCTTTGATAATATTCTTCAATGCTCAATTTATCTAACAAACGGTTCTTTTCATTACCAAATCAGACTACAATCGATTGTGAAAAGGAAAGTAAAAGTCTTTTCTTTTTTTTAAAAGGTATCAAAATATGTTTCCATCTATGTCATAGTTTTGATTGCCTTAAGTGCGACAATCATAAAACTTTAGGTGGAGCTTAACTGACAGAGCAGTCTGCAATTTAATGAAATTATTTCAGATTTGACACTAAATTTCTTTATTAAATAGATTTTTTTTTTTTTTTTTTTTTTTTTTTTTTGCTCCCTAACAAAATACTGAATGCAGTAAAAAAAATCACATGTCTGTGTTAGAAATGCCACAGAGTCAAGCAATTTACACATTCCATACTTTACAAAGAACAAAAGATTATTCTTCAAAAATAATGATTGCAAAATTAAGATATTTTAAAAAAGACACATATTTTTTAAACAACTTATAATTAGTTTGATATGAAAACTATTCTTATTAATTTAATTTACTGAAACATTTTGAAACACTTATTATGCAAATAGTCTTTGACGATAGTTTCAAAATGTCCAATTATCTTTAAATGAATAAAACTGTCTAAGATATTTATTAAAATTTTCCTACTCATTTGTAAAACTGAGGCAACAAATTAGCCTTATTACGGAGACCATTTTTTTTTTTCGGAAGAGAACATTTACCAATTTTAAGCATCTGAACATGCATATAATAGTTTCTATTTTTAAAGTGTCTTTTTTAAAATGAAATTTATGAAATACAAAATACAATTATTTTCTTTTAAATACAATTCTTTTCTTTTACAATTCTTTTCTTCTAAATACAATTCTTTTCTTTCAAAGATTCATTTCTGACGAGAAATGAATCTTTAAAAGAAAAGAATTGATGTGATTTTCCAATGTACATATTTTCCTGAGTACGTTTGGTGCTGATGTTTAATACAAACACAATTCTTAGCAGGATTTCATAAAATTTTCTTTTAAAATCAACATTTCATTGAGAATTTTAATTAGTCACTGTGTGTGTGTTTTTTTTTTTTTTTTTTTTTTTGTTCGCCCACAAATTAGCCATAAGAAAATATAGCCTTTCTATGAGTGCATTAGGCCAGGGAAAACATAAAATATTTTAAATGATTATGCATTACTTTTTTTAATGGTATGAAAATACTTAAACAACTCTACAAAGTGACTTTCGGTTGAAGCATTCAGTGTTCCGTGCTGTCACTTCAGAAAACGAGACATTTCAATACGTGGGGGGGGGGGGGGACAACGGGGGGGGACCTGAAAACAGGACGTATGGTCACTTTATGTTTACTTACTAGGGCCGCGGAGGTCTGATCGGTAAGAGTCGGAATCGTAACCGAAGGGTCCCGGGTTCGATTCCAGCCGGTCGAAGATCCTCCATCTTCGGTAATAGTGACTGGGGAACGTTAAATATGGCCCTGTTTATGCACACTGCGGCTTCACCCCCGGGTTGAAGCGGAAGGTGGATAAAAGGGGGATTGCAGCCGGGTTGATGGGAAGAGCCGTTTTTGTCAAATCGTGGATTCTCCTTTACGTTCCCTTACGCTTTCGTTTCGGTGCTATCCCATAGAATGCTGCAGTTGGATTTTTCCATAATTAGAAGAAATTAGTTTCGAAGCAAAATCACCAACGCAAAAAGAACACGCACAACAACACCAAAATAAATACACACGAGGAGGAGACACGTGACCACGCAATGCACTGTGGGAAAAATCCGCCAATAATCCTTCAATGTAGGTGGAGGGAATTCGCTCCTGCATTGAACGCGGCTTGAAGCCAGGTTGGATGCATAAAACAGCCTTATTTCGGGAAGCCGGGTTGACGCCGGGATGAATCTAGCTGCATAAACAGGGCCTATGTCGTGATCACAAAGTCCTCGAATTGAAAAAAATACCTCCAGGAGCGCTGAACTAGGGATTGCTCAGCTTCTAGTCCGAGTTTAAAATATAAAAAATAAATAAATAAATAAATAAAAAACAGAGCTTTTATCAGGACTCCATCTAACCGGTTTAAAGCACAAATAGTTGTAGGTATACGATACCCTGGGGTTTACTCACTGTTTATTCTATCTGGGCTAACCTTTAGTACGATATTGCGGTATTGTCATATCCTGTTGGATTAAAAGTTGCCAACTAATTCCATTCGCAGGTACTTAATACAATGGACACCGGTTAATTGAATCAGTGCTTGATTGAATTATCGCTTTATTGAATCATATCGTAAAAAACAGAACAAAATCCAGCTTTATTGAATTTGCCGCTTGATTGAATCAATCGCTTTATGGAATCAAAATATTTAAAACAAACATGATTCATATAAGCGGCGGCCACTGCAGTTCAAGGAAATAAAGTAAGGTAGCGGACATTGAATTTTGAGAACAGCAATGTGTAACAGTTTTTCAAAATGACCCACAGACAGGTTCGACAAAACACGTAATCAGCACAAAAATAAAGAGCACTCACTTTTATCGCTCAAACCGTCACTTTTTGAGAAGGGAGAAAAAAGTCGGTTGGAAAAAGAGAGAGAAAAAAAGAGTTATTTTAGAAGAGGGAGATGTCTCTGATATAGCTAGCAACGAGAGGCTCGGGAAATCTGATCGTCAGCCCTTGACCTTGGCGTTGCAAGGCCGCGGATAACGGCAAAACCATCTACGCGTGTCTCAAGGCCGCCGCCCTATCAGAGGGGATAGGCAAGCTCAGAGTAGACAGGAGGGAAGGAAACATACTTATCGCAAACTGGTGCTTGGAGTCGAGCTCCTCGACACGTATATCTAACCGAAAAAACGCCTACGAAGGAACAGTGAAGTCCAGTGGCACTCGTTTATCCGGAATAACGGGAAACCAGTAACGCACACAAGGATCCAGGGGGTCCGGACCCCTCCCATAAATCTCGCTCTTTTTCCCGATGGATTACGATTCTATGTAGTCGAACCTCCATACATCGAACTTCCACATATCAAAATTTTCTATATATCGAAATCCTAGCAAATTTCTATGTTCATTATATATAGAAAAATTGTTTTTATGCATCGAAAAAATCTCTATATATCGAAAGTTTTTTCGAGACATTCCTAGATTTTTTTTTTTTTTTTCCACTTTAGACTGTCACATGTAAAATGAAGGTTAGAGGAAAAACTATGATCACTAAAGGTTGCTACGGAACTCATAAGGAATCTGGGGTTGAAGGGTGTGTAGTTAAATCGTTGTTCCGTTCTGATGTTCTTCAATTCCCTCAAGTTTATTTAAAATCTTAGCTGTAACCAGTAACACTGTAAAATCAGTTACAAGTTATCTCTTTTGTCTGTTGATTAGCATTCCTAGTCTTCTTAGCTTAGGTAAAATCATTCAAGTTAAGTAGATTGATCTTTTACTTTTCTCTCGATCTTAAAACGAAAATCCCTTAACGTTTCGATCAAGTTGAATTGCCGAAGAATATGATGATGTATGTTGACGTAAAAATGTAATTTCTGTTAATTTTTAAGTCATTAACTTTCATCTAATCCGATGCTCGTATAAATTATAAATTGGGTTTCATACACGAAAATTAGCTTTTATTTTAATGTTTTAGAATACTTTTATGATAAAATAATATCGTTTCCATATATCGAAATTTCTATATATTGAATTTTTTTCCGGCAATTTGCTACTTCGATATATGGAGGATCGAATGTATTTTGTACGTAGAATAATTTCAAACAAAGGTAACAATAACTTATGTTCTAGTAAGTGAAAAAATAAAATCCTCATGTTAAAAGATTTTAAAAAATATCGTGCACTTTCCATATAACGAATTGCCTATAAGAAGCCAGAATGGTGATTTTAAATGAATACACTCTAATAACCATATTTTTAGTATTGTAACTACAGATTAAATTGGGATTCTATGAACTTGAATCAACATTTTAGTTATGAGAAAAGTAAATGCGTAAATTATTTTGCTTTCAGGTTATTTATTTAAGAATAATTCATTAAATAATGTTAATTATTTATTCAATAGCTTATTTTTTTTACTGTTTTTTGGTCTTGGGAATCGATAAAATCAAGTCAATATGTTTGACGGCGCAGTGGGTATAATATGAGAATAAGGCTTTCGACCTTGGACCCCCCCCCCTTGAAAAGTTTCTGTGTACGCCACTGCTGGGACCAAAGGCAATCCGGATAAACAAAAGTCCGGATAATCCGGGTAAGCAAAAATCGGGATAATCCGGGTAGTATGAAAAATAAGCAAAACAAATCTTTAAACTAACAGACACACCTTTTATCGCAGCAAAAAATAATGCTTTGTGATAACGGACCGACTATGATTTTTGAAGACCCTGGGCACCAGTGGCAGACACAAGGGGAGGGTCCTGGGGGTCCGGAACCCTCCCATGGCCCTTGAGTTTTTTTTTTTTTTTTTTTTAATTGACTGTAATTCTATGTATGTAGCAGGCAAAATCCAAGCAAAGGTAATAATAATCTCAGATTTAATAAATGAAAAACATTAAAAATCATTTTCTCCCTTTCTTCCCCTACAAAATCGAACTGTATGTGAGCATAAATTGGTCTGGAATGATGATTTTGACCAACTAATTTTAAGTAATTATTTAATAATCTTTTTATAAATGTGTTTCGTTCCCGACAATCGATAAAATAAAAAATATATATTTGGATGCCTGTTGGAGTATGATATGAGAATGGTGGACCTTCGATCCTGGCCCCTCTCCACTTTGAAAAATTTCTATGTGCGCCACTGCAGGGCACAGTTTATTTGATGTCCCTCTCCCCCCTCCGCTTATTCTACATAGTGAAATATTTTGATACTTGTGCATTGAAGGTGTTAACACAGCCATTCTAGATATGGAGGTATTTTATATTACAGTAGTACCTCCTGTAAGGGACACCTCCAAATAAGGGACACCTCTATTTAAGGGACATTTTTTCTGGTCCCAGTCCCTTTGAATTGGGACCTCCATGTATTTGCCTCTGAATAAGGGACACTCTATTTAAGGGACAGTTACAGAGAAAACTTAGCAACAATTAATGTATAAATGTATCGTACAAAGTATTGAATTTACTGGAATTTTAGAATCCAAAATTCAACTGATGAAAGTTTGACACAAACGTTTACAAATATGGATGTATTGTGAAGTTCTTGCTAAAATTTGCATGTATGTTTTCTCCTCTTAGCATTTTTTTTCAAGTAGGTTCACAGTCGAAGGATAATTAACCGCCCATGAATAGCTTCGCGTAAGGAGCTTGAAATATGAACAATGATTGAAATTTATATTATATTAAATTTTAAATTGCATGAAATCGAACAAGTTCATGATGTACATTTATGTTCACAGTCATGGAATTACTTCAAAATAATTCATATACGTTACAAAACTATATCATTGCTTTTTTTAAATAAAATTTTATTGATTAAAAGAATAACATTTGAAAATTTAATTACTTTTGATTTTCATTCAGTGTATTTCATTTTTAGCATTTTATATTAAATACTAATACAGTACAGAATTATACTGAGTTAATATATTGCATGCATCATTTCATATACCTCCGAAGAAGGGACACCTCTATTTAAGGGACGAAATTTCTGGTCCCCTCAGTGTCCCTTATTGAGAGGTTCTACTGTACAATATAGAGATGATATAGTACATGTACGATAATTAAACATTATAATATAAGTTGTTGTCAAATTTTTCCCGTTGCTGTAAGCCATAAATATAAAAATTCTGTATTATATATCTCTTAACAGTGTAAATATAGACTAAACTTGGAGTGGTTTTGGGATTTGCGAAAGAGATTCAATTTTAAAAGGAATGCTTTTTCTTGATCTAATATTTACAGCTTGCTATAGTGCGGTATGAAATGGGTCTAGTTAAAACTTTGCCTACAGACTTGGTGCCCCCCAAATGTTGGTACCATGGAACTGTGCCCCATGTGCTCCATGCCTTAATTTGGCCCTGTTAGCGACAAAATTACATAGGATTGTTCAGCCCAATCCACACTTAATATTATTCAATCTAACACGTGATCATTCATAGTTCAACTGCAGTGGTGTCAGACTGGTGCGCCAAAAATAAGCCATGATGGTTAAATTGCTATAATTCATTGCGCGATCTATGCAGCAGTTGTTAGTTTAATCAAGATAAAAAGTACTTTGTATTGTTACAAGTGGCGCACACAGGAACTTTTCAAAGGAAGGGTCCAGGATCGAAGGTCTACCATTTTTATGTCATACTCCAACACGTACCCAAACATATTCTTTTGGTTTTATAGATTGTCGGGAAAAAAACATTTTAAAAAATAATTTGAATAATTACTTAACATTAGTTATTAAAATAAATTTATTAATAACAAATACTTAATTAAAATACCAGAAAGAATGAATGTATTTCTCATAATGAAAAATAAAAACAGCGAAGCAAAATCATCATTATAGAACAATTAATGTTCACGTACAGTTCGACTTTGTGGGGGAAGAAAGAGAGAAAATAAATTTTATTTTGTCATTTATTAAATCTGAAGTTATTGTTACATTGCTTGGAATTATACATAAATGAGATTATAGTCAATCAAAAAAACTCAAAAGCGGTGGGAGGGGTGAGGTCCGAGCCCACGGACCATCCCCTTGTGTGCGCCACTGATTGTTACTGTTGCAGTCGAAAACGTTACACAGTACGCTAAAAGAAAGTTAGGTAAAAAAAGCAAGCATTTATACACAGCTCCCACACAAAATTGCAATTTCATATACAGGCGTCCCTCGTATAACACGGTACTTATACGGTTTCGATATTACACGGTACAAAACTTGAATGCAATACTTCACGGTTTTGATATAACACGAATGTTATATTTAAAAAAGATGGAATTTGATTTTTGTTTAAAACATTCTGTTTATGTTTGATAACTCTAATAAGTTTTTACTTTGTTTTTATGAAACTTGGTTTCGATATAACACGGTACACGTCCCTTGATTAACATTATTTCTAAGTCTCGTATAACACGGTTTTGAAAAATACGATACACGTCCTTTGATTAACATTATTTCTAAGTCTCGTATAACACGGTTTCGAAAAATACGATACACGTCCTTTGATTAACATAATTTCTAAGTCTCGTATAACACGGTTTCGAAAAATACGATACACGTCCTTTGATTAACATAATTTCTAAGTCTCGTATAAGACGGTTTCGATATAACACGAAACGAATTAACCGTGTTATACGAGGGACGCCTGTACATTTTTTTTTTCACAATCAGGGGACTTAATTTGCATTGTAGCTTATGAGAGCCAACAAAGCATTTCTCTATTTGACATGAATTTGTACATATTAGACGAAATTTACATCACTATTGAGGAATGAAAATTTTTCATTGAATGTGATTTTTCTCCACTTTATGTTAATTATATACCAATATTTTTTTACGCAATTTTTTCCGTTTCACCATTTTATATGCATTTCTACGTACCAGTAGAAAAACGATTGAAGTTCGAAAATTGTTTTTGTAAGTAACATGCTTTCTTTAAAAAAAAAATAATATTAAATAAATAAAAACTCTTTCAAAACTGAACTGAAGCAAGGTGGATTACGCTTTAAAATTGACTTGACTTGAATGAAACAAGTTTGCTAAAACCTGCATTATTTGAAAAGTTTTAAGTTGACAAAACCCACAAATATATGCTTGTTTAAGTTCAGTCTTGAAATTAATTAATCATTTTTATTAACGAAACTAACTGCTATTATATTTCATTGTTTTTGGCAACAATTAAGCCACAATTACGTCACTTCGTTCAAACAAAAAGATTGCGGATCAGAATTTCAAAGCCCTCGCATAAAAAGTTTCACTTCAAAAAAAAAAAAAAGCTGATACTTTTTTCATATTACATAATGGTTCCTTATATTCAAATTCAAAATAAAATAAGAGCCGAAGTTTACACTCCTCGGAATAAAGGTAAAAATAAATACGAAAAATTGTCACACCTGTGCATTGAGCAAGGAAGTAAAATATAAAAAAATACTTTTTTACCAGTCGAACATGGCAGCAAAAGTTAAGTTTATTTTCCTCAATGGACACATAGTATGCTGCATGATACTTTGTAACGAACTAGCTGTTTGTCTGTGGCAGTTTTCTTTGTTGGGATTCCATTACAAAAGTTTTCATTAACAAAAAACTCCGTTGTATATCATTATCCATTTTTTTCTTCAAAAAAAAAAAAGAAAGAAAGAAAAAAAATCTTCGAAGATGCAAAATATTTCACTCTACTTCATCAGCTTAAAGATGCAAATATTGACTCCACCTGTTGACTGGCTTCTCATAGTGCGTGCAGGAGATGATGCAGGGCAAAGCAAGGACCCATAAAGGCGAGCTTGTGACAACTATTCCCAACACAAGTTCGGATCTACGGGTTCCCGCTTAGGCATCGGAAGAGAGCTCCACCCTTTTCAATACACATCTCCTCTTTTCACTCCACAGCTTGACCAAACTGGTGATCGCCGGACGTCTTCAAGATGAATTCCAGAGGACTTGGATTCAGGCTTGATGTACTGAGACGATATAGCCAGTTTAAATTTAGAATAATTTCAACAAGGAAAAAAATATCCCCCATGCCTTGAAATTTTTATAAACTATTCGTTGAGTCATTAAAGTTTTACTATGTTTACAAATAGGAAACTACTGTTTTGAAGTAGGGGAATGTGGAGCAAAGTGAAATAGTTAAGATAACTTACCTTCTTCAAAATGACCAAATTGGAAGTTTGTTTTTAAAATTACAGTACATAAAGAAATAACAATCCACTATAATATTAAAATCTGTTCGCGTCCGTCTGTCTGTCTAAAGATCGATCTTCTGGAGAACCGCTGCGAATCGAGAGTCAAACGAGATACCTATCAATTCGGAATTTTCCAAAGAAAACAATAGGACCAATCTCGTAATTGTGCGACTTTAATTAGAGGAGATATTAATTAAAACGTTAAATAACATAACGTTATTCAGGAATTTTTATTTCTTTAATGTTGCCATTTTGCATATGCGTGAGCAAGTAAAATTCTAATAATTGTTGTAAAAGAGATTTTTTTTTTTGCTGCTGTCCAAATCTTAAAACAACGTTTCCATAGGGAGTTTTATTTTAATTTAGTTTAAAATTGGTTGCCCTATTCGGACATAGCCTTCATTTTATCGTCTGTCCTTTTTTTATTTTTTTACATTCAACGTTCTAAACTCTTTTCAGCATATGAAAGTTGTTTCTTTAGCTATGTTGATTAATTGTAGTGTACCACCGGCCTCATATTTTGGTACACTTAGGATGTGCGCCTAATTATGTTTCACTGTAAAAAAAATTCCGAAACGTTACTGGTTATTTCCGTGGAACGTCTCGGGATTTCACACGTTTTCACCTATTTCCCCGTAGAAACAAGTATATTCACAAAAAAGTTTCCTGAATCGCTACAAGTTGCACGCGTGAAGACTTTTCACTGTTGTGGAAAATATTTTTACCAACCAGTTTAAAGATTGAATGAGCGTGTTTATTAAGTGTATCGGCCTAACGTTGCTTACGGCCTGTTCAGGTTAACTAAGCTCCTAATGAGAGAGAAAAAGTCAATGGATAGCTACGGCTTTGCAAGGCAGGAATTGCGGCAAGATATATGGTTAGTTTCTTCGTGCATAGCTTTGGCCATGGTCGCTCTAATTTTATGGAGCCTTTTTGGTAAATCAGGAAGGTTCTAATCAAAAACACTAAACCTACTTAATCCTTCTAGAAGGTTCTAGAGTAATGACTGGCTTTAACAGGAGAGATTAAGCATTTCTTCATAAAGTTTCAGGGTTAATTTCAGAAAGGTTACTGACTTTTAGCGGAAAACGTTTCCGGATTTTCCAAGATATGTCACTGGAAGAAATTGGGCACATCAGCTGCCTATTATTTTCCAGAAACGTTTCTGAATCGTTTTTACAGTGTTATTTTGTTGGACTTTTTCCCGTCACATGGGTGAGTTTTCGAATTGTAATAACTCTCTTTTTCCTTCCTGTTTATATTTTTAAAATACAGTTTATATCGTTAAAAGAACATGTTAAATTAAGATTGTTTGGATGTCTTTGTGAAACAGATTTGAACAAAAAAGATTGTTTTTAAGGATTTTAATTAAGCTAAATTGGAATCTGATGACTTGGCATTAAATTAATGCTTATTGGTAGATATTTAGTCTTGGTGCTTTAGTTTCACGTAATCAACCAAAAAGTATGTGTCATTCTATATTAAAAGCTGATTGAGTCTATCAGTTGTAATTCATTTTAACGTGAGCACAGATTATATAGTTGATACTGCATATATTTTCATCTTTTGTTCTAATTGAAAATACTCATAATTCGTATCATTGATAACTATGATTAACGTCAAAGAGATTTTTGACAAAAATATGCTCTACTGGTGTTTTGCAAACCTTGCATTACGCGTATTTATTTACTCCTTAGCGCTTTAGAAACTAATGTCAGAGTAATACAAAAACATCAATTGGACATCTCTTTCATTTTTTAAGTAGCCCGAGCAACACCGGGCACGCAGGTAGTAATTATTATAATAAGTGAAATAGTCCATTATCCAGAATCGGAATAATGAATTATAATGATTCGGTAAATTGAAAATTTATTATATTGAGCGGGATAATCCTTTAACAGATGGTCCAATTGGAGGGCTCAGCTATATGCAACCTAAATTGTTTCTGTCAACATTCTGAGCACAGATGTTGATACAGTTTAGTTCCGTATTAATTTGGGATTCATTTACAAATAATTTCTTATCCAAATTATGTCTATTCCATTTACAGGGTGTCCTGAAAAAGAATGACTTTTTTCAAAAATTTATAGCAGGAAAAACAGTAAATGATAAAAAACTAATTCTTGCCTCTAACACGTAGATTATTATAGACAGTTAAAATAATCAGTAATCCAACGTTTTGAAGCACAAAAATTGCAAATTATTGCAGACACGTGTTTCGGTGTTACAAGGAACACCTTTTTCAATGCAAAGAAGTGTGAGCTTCTGGATGAAAAGTCATCCGAGAAAAGCAACACGGTGGAACAGGAAATAGTATAAATACCAAAAAGTAGAAATTAAACAAAACAAAATTAAGAGTAAAATTATTCAGGCAAGAAACATCATAATGGACTTTTGACAGGAAAGAATGAAGCTAACTTGGAAAAGATTCGAGATTTGAAGTTTGAAAACGTACTGAGGAAAATTTGTGCCTGGTGGTGTATGCTCATTCCTCCCCGCGACCCCTCATGTGCTTTTATCTTCAAAAATAACGTTTTCCAGACTGGAGTAGACTGCATATGTTACTTCATAGTTAAAATATTTCCAGAAAGTTGGCGCTAAAAGCAAAGTAAATATTTCACCATTTCACAGTGTCCCACCATTTCTCTTTGTCCCACATTCCCCTACTTGCTATGACAGTCAACAATTTCGATAGCTTATAGCCAAGACAAAATTTCATAAAAGAGTTTTCTACACTGTAAAAACGATTCAGAAACGTTCCTGGAAAATAATAGGCAGCTGATATGCCCAATTTCAACCAGTAACATATCTTACAAAAACCAGGAACGTTTTCCGATAAAAGTGAATAACCTTCCTGAAATACTGGGAAATCTCCCCTGTTAAAGCCAGTCAAAAGCCAGTCATCAACCTTCTACAAAAATTGAATAAATTTAATGTATTTGATTAGAACCTTCCTGATTACCAAGAAAGCTGCAGAAGCATTAGCACAACCATAGTCAAAGCTACGCGAATAATTACAAGCAAAAACCAAACATATTCCTTGCCTGTAATTCATGCCTCGCAAAGCTGCAGCTATCCAGTGACTTATTTGCTCCCATGGGGAGCTTAGTCGATCCAGACGAGCCGTAATTAAACTTAAGCCGATACACTTAATAAGCACGCTCAGTCAACCTTTAAACTGGTAGCAAAAACATTTTTCACACCAGTGAAAAGTCTACATTCGGGCATCTTTTAGCAATTCAGAAAACTTTTTTGCGAATATGATTTTAGGGGAAAATAGGTGAAAACCTCTGAAATCCCGAAACGTTCCGCGGAAAGAACCAGTAACGTTTCGGAATTTTTTTACAGTGTATTATATGCTGAGAAGTGCGTTCGTGAAAAAGTAAATGTATTTTCCTTCACTTTTATTATTATTTAAAAGCATTTAAATAATAGAAGAGTGACAACAAATAATGAAAGAAAACCTGCTATAACCAAAATGGAGACGTTTGCAATACTTTTATAGATCTTGCAATTAGTTGCGAAGAATGGATTGCTATCAATAAGAGTACGGTGAAAAGTTTACGATTTCGGTTATAGTGTTATTGTCGAATCGATTATCGTACTCTTTCAATCAATAATTGCAAATTTTTAATAAAGAGATGCTTTTCAATACAAGAGTTAGTTAAAACATTATATAATTACAAAACTTGTAAACTAATGATTGATATTACAAAGAAAATAAAAAAAAAAAAAAACCTTCAAGATTATATACTATTTTGAATAGAAATTATTTACGATCCGAATGATTGAAATTGTTACTTAGAGTTTCCTTATAGCATATTTCGTTATATTTCATTTTAAAGATATTTTTGTCGTGTCAGTCAGTACATCTAAAACTTAAATCTGTCAGGCATAATTTAATGTTCTTTAAGATGAGTTAACCAGTTAACATGTTGACTGCCACGGTAACTTTCAGAAATCTGGCCTAAAATGACGATTTTATTTAATCACATTATATTATTAATAACTCAAATTCTAGAGCAATATTATCATTAAAAAGCATCAAAAAAAAAAAAAAAACATCTACCAAAAAAAAAAAAAAAAAAAAACAGCGTCCGACAAAATTATGTCATAAACGTACCCAAGTAAAAAAAACGGCGAGAAACACGTTATTTCTGTAAAGCTTGTGAAAAGAAGTCAGCCCCCTTTTTTTTTGTGGAAGATCGTTTTAAGAAGTCCCACTAAAATATTATTTTATTCCTTGAATTTGAATTAATTTTTATAATCATATTTTTTGCTCGTTTTTACTTCCTTTTACAAAAAAGGAAGTACAGTAAAACCTGTAAAGTTGACCACCTTTGTAAGTTGACCACCTGTCTATGTTGACCGCTTTTGTCAGGAACGGAATTAGTCCTATGTTATATAATGAAGGAAAACCTCTGTAACTTGACCACCTCTCTATCTTGACCACCTGTCTATCTTGACCACTAATGAACACCAAATTTGGTTTGAAGCATTGTAAAAAACCCTTTGTAAGTTGACCACTTGGTTTATTTTTTTAAATTTTACTTAGCAAATTGTTTTATTTTATTATTTTTTTTATAGCTTTCCAAGAACATTTTTGATACCAGACCAGCGTTTTACTAACTAAATGAAACAGTAGCATAACTAAACCTCCTTTTGAGTTTAACCACATGGGAAAACTATTAAGAACCCTTTTATTCCCCAAACTTGTTTTTCTTTATGAAAACATGTGTCAATAGAAAAGTACAAAGTATTTTTTTCCAGTTGTAAAATTTTGTGACAACAATGGAATTGTGCTAAAGAGTAAAGTTACTTGCATTGCAGTAAGGGATTAAGAGATACGACATTTTCATTCTCAACTGCTTTTTTAAACAATGAGAGTCCAGCTTGTTGCTCTTTGTGTTATAGTTTTACATAAAATGACTTCAAAAAGAAAGTTAATTGAACTTGAGATTGATAAAAAGTATGAAATATTGAAACTAATTGAAAAGGGAGAAAGCTAGAGAAAATTAGCTGACACATATGGAATTTCTAAAACTAGTGTCTAGTAAGTGCGCCAAATTCAATAAGGAGTTATTTTGTTGAAAAGTAGATCATCATGGAGTTATAAATGTATATGAGAAAAATTTGCAATTTGAGAAGCTATGAATTTTTAGGAACTATTAATATCAAATGAGTAACTTTTCATAAACAATAAGATTTTTTTTTTTGATCAATTTACTGAAATTTTGAATTTGCATGACACATTATACGTCATTCTGGGAAAATAATCTCTAAAAATATTTGAATAACATTTTAAAATATTGTTTCAAAGTAATGCTAAACAATGAAAGTGAGTTAAACAGAAAGAGTAAGTGTCAATCATTAAAAAAATGAATACATGGTGCAAGAAATGACAAAAAAAAAAAAAAAAAACATTACTCCCTCCATAAGTTGACCACCTGTCTAAGTTGACCACCAAAGGACTGCACCGCAAGTGGTCAACTTACACAGGTTTCACTGTATTGTATTCGCAAAAAATTTTCACTCAAAAATCGGCCTTAATTTCCATTTTTCTCACCCCCGAATGAACGTTGAGTTTATTTTTCAGCCCGACCACACGTGGATATATGCCTAGGAACGTACAGACACCCGAAATATCCATTTTGACGATCCCCGAGTTAATTACAACGAGTTTTCTCGTGACGTCTGTATGTACGTATGTTATGTGCGTATGTGCGTATGTGTGTATGTGTGTATGTATGTCGCATAACTCAAGAACGGAATGTCCTAGAACGTTGAAATTTGGTACTTAGACTCCTGGTGGGGTCTAGTTGTGCACCTTTCTTTTTGGTTGCATTCGGATGTTCCAAAAGTGGTCTTTTGCCCCTTTTTGGGAGGAAATGATTGTTAATTTCGATGTAATCTCAAAGGGTGTTATAATTTGGCGGACACTTGGCGATATATCGCCAGTCTTTTGGTCGCCAACTTTTGTCGCCAAATTGGCGACAAATTTGGCGTTTTTTTTTTTAATCTGGTTTCAATTTCGCCACTGTTGGTGATATTTAGAGAGTAAACTATTGAATCACATTAAAACTGCCAATAATGAGAAAATGACATTAAATTGGAGTAAAAGGAAGTCATGTGATTCACACATCAGCTCGTTTAATTAAATTTTTGGTTTGTGCAAGTCTGCAAGTTAGCATTGATTTTTTGTTCTCTTCCCAGAAGCCATCTATCGATATTAGCACTGATATATCTCGCGTTTAATCGTACGTAGCTGCACAAATAATGGCACGAAAACTAGTACGAAATAACTCGTAGTCGGCGTCCTGAAAAAAAAACGCAATCTGCGAGTTATCTCGTAGCTGGTAGTCAACGGTTAACTGTTGTTTGTTTTTTTCCCCTTTAAAACTGAAAATATCATTCAAAAATCACAAGTAAAACTGTACAAGGAAAAAAATATTTTTTACACATGAATTACTTTTATATAAGTAATGAGCAAATTTCACTGCATTTACAAACGATAAAAAAATGTCGATAAGCAAACTAAGCACAAATATAATCATGACTTTTCACACCTTTTGCGAATTTCCCCATACTTTCATGCAAGAAATTATTTATAGCAGAGTACATCTGAATGAAATATCATAATTATTTAATTTGTGAAAAAATCACAGTACTTATTAGTTATTACATTTAAAAAAATAGATGGTTCCAGCTTCAAAAATCTGTACGATTGTTATTTTTGTACCCAAGAATAACAATGTATACAATAGTAGTCTTATAAGCAATTTACACGATCGGCACAAGTATAATCATTTATAATCCCTTCCTGAAACATGGAACTACAAAATAGTTGAACTCTCTCAATATGATCACGTTTAATACGAAATCACGGCTAAAACGAGCATTTTGTTCGTTGAGTTTGGTTCGCTATATAACAACATTAAAAATTTCACGTATAATACGTACATTAAATTGAAAGTCTCGAACAAAAATTTGTGATCTCTTCATTCGAAATATTCGGTTGAATACTGTAATTTTCTTTTTTGAAATTATTCATCATTTTGTTAGGTATTAAGAGTCCCATTGCGTATCGAGAAGAAAATAATAACAATTTTGTATTGAAAATAAAGCCCGCACATTTATTTACCCGTGGAAATTTCAATTAACCCGATGATAAAACTGTTTATCTTCCATTTTGTATTACAACCTATTCCGCGATTGTCGATTATTATCTTCCTTTTTCAATATTTTCCAAAAACATTTAATTAAAAGAAATAAGTGATTTTTTTTTCTGAATGTACTAATAGTTAGATTACAATAATAATATTTTTTTTAAATATAGGTAAGCATTTCTTCGCTTTTTCATAGTATCATTCACTCACGGTTGTTACGAACAACGTCTATTACGAACAAATTCGTGGATTTTTGAGATTTTGTTCAACTGTACTAACAATAAGAACACCTTTCAATCTCCAATGCATCATGTACAGAGAAAAGTTAAGTCACGCAGTTCTAACCCCTTTTTTTTTTCTTATTTTGGCATGACACCGTTTTACGAATATAAAAATGTAATAGCAAGAAAACGAGCTTATCTCACGTCAGTTGGAGGAAAAGAGCATCGGGTTATCATAAGTCTAGGAAAGCTATCAAACGGAATTTCAACAATTCAATATCTTAAGATTATATGAAACTACCTCTTCAAAATAGCATTCAAACAGTATGCTGGTAGGCTAAGAATGAATGACAACATATAATTAAATATTTACCTGACTTTCCTGTAACATTCAAAATAATCTATACCGTGGGGCACAAAAAAAAAAAAAAAAGAAAGAAAAAGTTCACATTGCAACTTTGTCAAAAATTGTTTTATAAAAGCAATATCAACAATTTTTGTAAAATTAGAAAAAGTTAGCTCTTCCCAGAATAGCACGTCTAGGTTGGGAGGGAGGAGGGACACATGCACCTTTCAAGATTTCTTGCTTGAAATTGAAATATCTTAGGATAATTCTTTTATGAATAGTATTAATTAAATAATTGTATTCAATTTTATTACGACGCCACTCATAACTTCTCAATAGAAAATTTTATTATTTATTTATTTATTTTATATATTGATTTGATATTTCTTTGAGATTGCAAAACAAACCACTTTCTCAAAGCTATAAAACATTTTATGCAGTTAAGGGGGTAAGAAAAAGAAGAAGAAAATCTGATCAATTAAATACCTGAATCATGTTTACGCCTCATTTTGAACTAATTAATTTTTATTTCTTCGTTATTTTATGTTTATTCATCGGTTTATTATTTATCCAAAAATGGCTAACCTCACAAAATGAATCATATTTTTCCAAAAGTAGTAAAAAAAAAAAGAAAAGAAAAGCACGCACACAGATGCACATACCCACACACAAACCAATCGATAACTTAATGAAAGAGTGAAAATAATAATATTAATAACAATAATAAGAGGAAAAATATAGGTCAGGGAAAAAGAAAACTGAGCAGCAGACACTAAATTTATTGCAAAATTATTTTGCAACAAAGAAAAGAAAAATAAGGAAAATAAGTTTAGCAAGTTGAATTACAAAAAGGAGCAACATAAAAGAAATTCAAATAAAGAAAACGGGTAAGTAGAAGATATCTTTCAAATCTTTATCTCCGAGTATTCCTACTTAAACGTTCGCAAACATAACGGAAATTCAGCTCCACACAAGAGCCGGAAAGCGAACGCCATTTTTTCTTTTCCCTATCTTGCCGAGCACAGTAGTTCGCTCCTGTTTAAAATAGCAGATGTCTACTGCTAACACAGACAGGCTTCAAGGCAGCTGCGAATCATGATAATTATTATTTTTTTCCTCCTAACCCTTTGTTTCCTCGAACAGGTGTGTTGCCTAGGGATGGGGTTAAGCCCGCGGAATTCTGTCTGGCTTGCATGTAACGCGAAAAAGGGGAATGTGCGGTTGTGTCAAAACTGTTTGCTCAACGCTCGAGTGAGAAGAATTATTAATCAGCTGTAGTGAAATGTGGATACATTTTTTTTTTCGGGTCTTGCGAAAAATAGATTCGCTGATGCAAATGATTATTTTGTATTCTGCTGATCATCAGGCTTTTAGAAATCGGATTACTCGCTCACATAAAACTCTAAATCGAAGCACTTTTCTGAGAAAACCTTTTTAATATTAGGACATAGCGCAGCCAGAAAAACCTTCTGGAGGGGGTTTTTCGATCAAAAATACCTCCTGGAAGGGAGTTCTTGATCAATAATACCTACTAGAGCGGGTTTTTGATTTAAAAAAAAAACCTTCTAGGGTCGGTTTTTTGATCAAAAACACCTTCTGAAGGGTTTTTGGATCAAAACAGTCCTATCACATGTTTAAACTACTGTACTGGAATACACAATTATGTTAAAACCAATGCCTCTGGGGGGAACCCCCCCCAGCACCCCTTCTTGGATATTTTTTATTTTATTAATTCCATATTTCTAAGGATGAAATGGAAGAAGACAACCGAATAGTAAACAACGCAAAACGCAGTACAAAATTGACTCAAATTGTAACTTGTTAATTTTATTACATTCAAAGTAATTTTTTTGCAAGAGAAAATGGTCAAATGTTACACATAAATTATGTTGCTTTTCAATTTTTCTTCATTCTTATGATACATTGCCATTACATTAGCCTTACTTATACACATCCGTTTAAATATTATACACTACACAGTAACCAAAAATTTTAAAATAAAAAATCATAATGTTAAGTAGTAATAAATATATAAAGTCAATTTATTGCTACTTAACTTGAACTGACAATTTTTTATGCAAAATATGCAGCTAATAAAATAGGAAAACACCTGGACATTAAATTTTGCATCACTTCAATTTCTAAAGTGTTACACCATATGAAATCTTAAATATTGTTTTAAAACTACCTAATTAAAATTAAATCATTGTTATCAAAGTTTAACAATTTTTTGCACTTAGAGAGAAAAAATAATGAATGTCAGGCAATGTTTGAATTTTCTTCCTCAATTTTAATGATGATATAATTTATCAGTTATCAGAGAAATTAACACAGCAGAAAATCACTGTAAAATTTGTTATTTGTAATAATATTTTAAGCAATTTGGGTTTGTAACTGTAAGGTAAGTGCAAGATTATTTATGACACAATATTTTGCCATGAATCAAATGAAACATTAGGAAAGAAAGCAATTATCCATTTATGGGTCATTCCATGTCAAGTGTGTGTGATTCAAAATTTGAGAATTTTTTTCCCTCACCATTTTGAATTTCTTTGAAATTTGTCTCATCGATTGTACCCTTCGAGGTAATCAAAAGTCCAAAATTTTAGATTTTCATCTTTTTTATTTTTTTATTTAAGAGACTTAGAATTTTAGAAAAATCCTTTTTTTCATGGATGCTTGAACATAAAATGAACGATTACTCAGCACCAAATATAGATAAAAAGATTTGGTAAAAAGTCTTTTAAAGTATGTTGGCTGCTGTTTAATATGATATGCAACATGACTTATTTTATAAAAAGTTTCATTTTTAAGAAATGAAATTTAAATTTAAAATTTTAATTTCTCGGAGAACGTATAACGATTTTTTTTCAAAAAAAATATCAAAACTTTGTGTGTATTTTATCTTTGTCTGTACAAAATTTCAAGTTGGGATCTCAATGGGATCATATTTTTATGAATTCTTAAATAAATTTTAACTTAAGAAATAATGATATTTTTCAGATTCTACTAACTAGTAAGTTAAATATGGGGTTTGGTTTTCTTACTGGTGATGGTCTAGTGAGTTGCAAGTAAACATGGCTATGCTTGAAATGAGCTGGAATGAACTTGTAGATTGGTAGCTCCCCCTTCCCCCTCCCGCATCACCACTTTTAATCTTTTTTTTTTTTTTTTCAAGAACAACGTTTTTAAAATGTAAAAGATAAAATAAAACAAATGAACAGTCAACTTATTAAAAGTTGGTAAACGTTCTTCTTTAAACCAAGACTAAGTACATTTCCCCTCCCCCCTCTCACCCACCAAAACAAAAGTATAAACCACCATAAAAATAGTTCTCTCAAATTTAATTTCCTTATTTTTATTTTATTTTACCTAAATTTATTTTATTGGTTTCTTTTTGTATGTGTTTATCGCGAAGCATATGAAAGACACAATTGTGATATTAGTGATATTATTTAATGCAAAGTTGTAAGCGTTTTGTACGCTTGATCATGATTACTAAGCTTATTTGTAAGTTGTAACCAGTACATTGTGGTAATAAACCGATAAAACAGACTTTTTTTACGAATGGGAGAAAAGAATAAAAACGAACTTATCGAAGAATATAGGGTGATTGAGAAATATCTTGAAGAAATATAAATAATTATTATTGGATCATTTCACATCGTTAAAAAAAAAAGTCTTCGCTGAAATACAACAAAGCACACAACTATTGCTTTCTCATGGCCATTGTTCTTTACCACACTGTAAAATGAACAGAATCTTGATGACACAAAAAAAATGGGCATGTAAATGACAAAACGCATTTTATATGTTCTTGATTGCATTTGTTTTTATAAATATCATTAGGTCGCATGAGAAGAAAAACAACAAAATGGTATAATAGAACATTTCAAAAGAACTTCAAAAACAATTCAAACTATACTTTATGGCTGAATAAAAGTTTTAATGTTTTGCGTATGATTAAATTTGTTTATGTCGAAAGAAGAGTTGAATTTTAGTACAGAAATCTACTTTGGTTTCAAAGAACGAAGTCTATTTATATTATGCTTCATAATTTACTTCATTGAATTAAACATCCAAGACTGTGAGAAATATCTAAATATATTTTGCAACGTTAAAATAATCACCTTGGTAAAATTTATTTATTCAAATAAATAGACGTTCAGTTAGCATATCTTACTCCTCATGCTCTCAGATATCTCATAAAGAAGAAAGTAGCGAATGGGGTTATTTCCTTCAGTCAAAAGTAGTACTTTTTGTCAGTGAAATTGATAGAATAAGCAAAAAAAAAAAAAAAAAACATGGACTCTTTACTTAATACTTTCATTTTCCCAACAGTAATTTTTAAATTATTTTTTAAAATGTCCGATTCTTCAAAGAAGGCGTGGTCTTTAAAGACGTCACAAATGATGCATTATGGCGCATCTTTCTACCGCATTTCCACGTTATGATAATCAAGAAGCGAATTAAAATTGCGCTCTACGCTTACTATCAACCATATCGTTGCCAATACACGTGAGTAAAGATGCGAATTAAATATTTTGCTCTGTGAATGGCAACACAGAATGGCATTTCATCATTTGTGATGTCATCGGCAAGAAATGTAATCACTGAAAGATCACCGATTAAAGTAATTTTTTTTAAATATTAAACTTAAAAAAATTATTTAAAAAAAGATGGTTAGATCCTATGTTTACTAAGCATGTTGTTTCAGAAAAAAAAACTTTTAAAATATTGGAAACGACCCCATTGTACTTCGCAATAATATAACTGAATTTTATCATTTATCCTTTGAATGTCAAGATAGTCACTAAGCGAAATGCACTTATTCAAATTAATATGCAACTTACTTTTATTCAAATAAATAAAAGCTAATAAGCAAAGGTAAGTTGTTTCACATGCTTTCCGAAATATCAGAGAAGGAAGTTGTGGTTCGTACTGAATAAAATTCTTCTTAGAGAGAAAAAAAAATGGAGAGAATCAGCTACGTTTCCTCAATACCCATCAAACAAAAAAAATAATAATTTCGCCCATCTTCTCTTCTTCTTCAGGAAGATCGTCAAATTCGAACATTATCTTCAAAGAGTTAAAGAGAGGAACGTGACGGGGGCAACCACTTCTCGTAGGAGGAGTTTTAGGGCTGGCGAAAAAAGAGAGAAAAACGGCTGGCTGAATTTGGGGAGATACGCCAGAAGGGGGACATTGTAAGTGGGAGGACTCGTTCGAACACCCCCTATTCGAATGACTCAATGAGCTTGGGGCCCGCTTTTTGGGCCAAGGTCACTGGGTTAGTACTGCGCTATCCACGGCGAGGGACCCCACACTGGAAAAAAAAGGGGGGCATGACGGTGCACGCGGACCCTCTCTCTCTGGACGATGTGATAATAAGATAGGGGGTAGAAATGGGATGAAAGTACTAAAAAAAATCGGAGGGGGTGGGTCTCTTTTTATGCGTTCCCTCGTGTCCTAGAACAGGTCAAAAGAGAATGATATGTACAGTTTGTCAATCTAGGGCACGGTGAAAAAAAAATGAATAAAAAATCGGCGAAATAGTTTCTGCTTCCCAAGGTCACTGGATGGGGGAAAAAAGGAAAATAGGGAAGAAGAATATGGAGCTGGAAATTTGATTCTCCTAAAGTAATCAATGCCTAACGATTACTTTCATCCAGCCCTTTATTTAAAAGACAGAAACATGTCTAACATCTGCAAGTACATTTTTCAAACAAAAAGTGCTTCAAATCATCCGACTTTGAGCTCCCGAAAAACGCATACTTTTTTTTATGGGCACTAAAATGCGCAATTTATACACAATCATATTAATCTCTTCAACTCGGTAGGTTTCCATACATCTACATATTTGGTTAAATCAGCGACGCCCCTAACTTAAATTTTTGGCCCGGCTGAAATTCTCAATTGCCGAATGGAACTCCAAATTTTGCCGAATGATGCGAATTTTGCCGAATAGTCAGACAAAATTTGCCGAATAAGGATTTTTTTTGCCGAATAAAGCGCTTCGATGGGAGTTCACAGTGTCTTCCCGTGAGCTCTCATCGGGGCACCCTTGGGTTAAATACACTGTTAAAACTACAGGTTTCGTTTGGCACCTTTCAGGGGTGAAACGCTTGTTCACCAGCGACACCCAATACGGAGCCGAAATCGCACCTCTTATTAGGGTGAAAAACGGGCACCTTTTAAAAGACAGACAACGGCGGTGAAAAGAAGGAACCTTCAGAGAGATAAATGGCACCGTTACTGATTTCTACAGTAGATCCTCTTCCCCCCCTACCCCGTATTGTGTGCATTTTTGAATATTATTGTGTTTATTGTTTGTGCTTATGATATACAAAGTCTTGGTACGTTTTTCACATTGAATTGATTTTGGGTTAAAATTTGTCATTTAAGGCATTTGATCACATTTCAGACTTTCCAACATAATTTAGAAGCGTTCATGACTTCAATTCCTCTATCCGAGTTCTAACTCTCATATAAACCCTTGGATTGCTCTGTAGTTTTAAATGGATATTGACATTTACTACAGCATAATACCAAAAATTAAGAATGTAGGCATCTATGGATAATTTACGGACACATTCAACATTTTTCAGTTATATTACAATCACGGAAAAATCAAATCGTTTCATAAATTGCAGGCGTTTTATAAACGTTCAAAATATTTTAATCAAGAGTAACATATTGATACGTATACATATATGGTTCGACATTTGAATATCCTATTTGAACATAAGTAATCTAAAAAAGCCCTTTTTGTTTCTTTTTTAAATAGGAACTTTTTTGACATTAAAATCAAAACAAATTTTTGGCAGCCCACATAATAAAAAAGCATTGGAAACAGAAATCAGAAAAAAAAAAAAAAAATAAACGCGTCTAGACAATGCATTCGTTTTTTTTTTTTTTTGAAATAACACCAACGAAATATTTTTACGTAATGAGTCATGGCATGAAACACACAGAGAGATTTCTTTTCCAAGCGTCTTTTTTTTTTCCTTTGCTTCGTCTACGCAACTATTTTATTGAGAAGATAAAGTCATTTAGTGTATCTGCTGTAGCAGTTAAGTTACATCGTTAAATTTTCATAACGGTTACTTATTAATTATTTCGTATTGCTAACAATAAACATTTTGGGGAAAATCCGCGAGACCGCTGACGCGACAAGCAAGTAACAGCATATATTAGTACACATGATAGAAAAAGCCATACATCACTATGTTAAAACGGTTAACTATAAACAAGAAGTAGTACTCAATTTACTTTGTTGAAACTCGACTCTAAAAGCACTAAAAGCCTGTTGGAAAGCCTTAAATGTTATACCATGATTAAATGACTGTACTTACGCAAGGTTTTGAAGGTTTGTCCCAGAAATGTTGAATTTTAATCCAGTTTAGTTGTCAATTCAATGTGAAAATTTAATGTATCAACAACTACGTTGCAGCATCGTCCTCCGTCATTAAAGTGGCTGAATTGAACTTATCCCGGAGTGCACAGCGCATGTGCGAGCGAGGCACCTTTGCGGAGGAAAAGAGTCGCTATTGGCTACTGCGTGAGCTGATGGCCCTTCATTACCTTCTTTCATCCACTGAGGTGCTAAAAGATATCGGAACAATATTTCCTAGCCTCTGTGACTCTCTATGGCTCCGTCTTTGCACCCTAAGGCGGAAAAACGCACCTATCTGGCTCCTCCGGTTTTAACAGTGTAGAGTGTATACTCTAGCGAAATATAAAGATTATTTTGGGTTAAGGTATCATAAACTATCAACGTGCATAGAAACTGCCTCAATATTTAAATACCCTGTTTAATAAAATGTGGGAAATATGTAAGAACTTTAACTATTTCAAACTGTAAAGCTCTTAAACAAATATTTCCATGAAAATCTGATTCAAAAACTTTGTGCAGCTTTATAAAGTTTGAAGCTCTATAAGAGTTTTTGCAATAAGTTGCCGCCCCTAAGCCAGGACTATAAGGCAGAAATACTTCCACTCATACTTTTCATATAGATTTAAATTCATATTCCCCGAATAAACAAACGCTGCTATAAAATAATAATTTAATGCATACAGTTTTCATCAATACACTTGTGTTTTTTATTTTTCAAGCTTATTCCGGATATTCTTCAAGCTCTCGTTCTATTATGAGAACATAATTTTCATCTAACAGAATTTTTATGTACAATTTTTATTTGTGACTAAAGGAACGCTTTCCATAATTTAAATGTAAATGTAAATTTAAAAAAATAATATATAAATAAAAAAGAAAGAAGAGGAAATGAACAAATTCATACAAAACTTATTTTTAACGAGCGATATTTCCTTTTCTTGGATGATTAATGTTCATTTCAATTTGTAAGATAGTAAGATATAGTTTAAACAAACAACGTTTCGAAATTTTAGTCAGTGAAAATTCATGTTTTAAGTCTGTAAAAAAAAAAAAAAAAAAAAAAATCTTTATAATTATTTACCATCATCAAAAGAACACACCAGACAAGCTTTTTTACGCTTCCCGCAAAGTACACAGAAATATGCAATAGTCTGTATTTTTAAATATTTAATGCTTACATAAATTCTGAAAATTGCGGGATTTCTTCAAATTTTTAAACGCATACATATTGTACTCCAATCTCGAAAGTCTTCACAATGTAGAGCATTTCATTTTCACCATTTTGAATTTTTTTTTTTTTTTTTTTTTTTTTTGCAGTTGGTAATTCTGATCATAAATTTTGACTTTTTTCTAACATTTCAATGGTTATCATCCTTTCTCTAAATTATTATTATTCCACAAAATTTGACCATTTGAAGTGCGAAAGAAATAGCTTAATTTACTCACCTGTCCTGATGACATGTCAAATTAAACACAAGATTTAAATATTTTTTAATATCCACAGTTTTTGGCAATGCAATGAAGTTAGTTTTTTTTCCATCACTGTAATTGTACTTGTAATCAAATCTAAAAATAGAAGAAAAATTCTTTAAATATGAGAACAATGCAGCTTAAATGACGTTTAACTAACATTGAATGCAAAAGTATAAGAAATTAAAATTACATTCAAGCTATTTTTATAATGCTTGATCAATGGAAATGTAAAGGCTCAGATTTCGCTAAAACATGACCTCAGTTATTGTTCACGTTCACAAACATAAAAGCATCAGAGGTTTGCAATTCTAGAGCTTGAATAAGCCACCTTGCGGGACGTTAAGAAATTAGCCAAAGCGGTAAAACATTTCAATTTTGCACGGACAATGCAGAGTGGCAGACAAAAAACAAAACAAAACAAAAAAAAAAAAAAAACATGACTCATTATTACAAAAATATAGGGCAAAAATCAGAACAGTTTTAAAATTTCTCAAAGTGTACACAGATTCCGATACACATGTAATATTGAACTCTATATTATCTCTAGATGTCAGACAATTATAGGTACATTATCACATGCTGTAATCAAATTTAAGGGTGCAGGTCCTTTTCTTTCTTTCTTTCTTTTTTTTTTTTTTTTTTGCACTGGAAACATTGGAATAAATAAAACCAATGCAAACTGCAGGGCTCCCAATAGGTTCCTTCTTCGTTTCAAGTTCTTAAATGACCGTTTGTTCAATATTTGATCTCTTTTTCTTCATTGTCTTTTAAAATATCAGTTTCATTTTGAATCTTCCATGTAACCTCTTTTTCTCATTTGTATTTTTTCCCGTAAAAAAATATGAATACGTAGTCCACATCCCTACAACGAAAATTTTAAAATTTTGAATTAAATAGGGACACGACAGCTAGAGTTCGAAATGATTAGGTTTAAAAAATTCAATCAGCACAGTTTCATGTTCCACGCAAAAATAATTTCAATTTAAAAAAAATTTAAAAATCAGCCTAAAATTCATTCAGCATCGGCAAAGTGACTGATTACCGATTACTCCGATAAATCAGCGCATCACTAATTTTAACCTTTAAAAGTTAAGATTAAGTACCTTTTACCCCAGAGACAAACTAAAAACCTGTTGGGAGCCCTGATATTGATAAAATAATAATAATAATATAGAAGTAATATTTTTTCGTGGAATCTATTTTCATAATGCACAACTTTATTTAATCTAACATCACAATATACTCGTAAGGAATCCCAAGTGCTTTTCCTGCGCAGTTTTATTAAAAGGACGAAAAGCAATGTCGGTTTTATGAAATGTTTTAGACATATAATAAGAATAAACTACATGTTTCTCAACTTGATCCTCGTAGGCTACGACTTGATTGACTCCTAAATGAATAGTGCAGAAAGTTCAAGCATGAGAATCAGGATGAAAATGAGTGTCGGGAAAAATTAATATTGTGCTTGCTATCAATATCAATAGGGTCGTTTCCAAAATTTTAAAAGTATTTTTTTCTGAAAGAACATTCTTAAAAACTAAGGATCTAACCATTTTTTAAATAATTTGTTTGTTTAATATTTTTAAAAAATTACTTAAATCGGCGCGCTTTCATTGTTTATGCTGCTGTCCGATGGCATCACAAATAATGAAGTGCCATTCTGTGTTGCAATTCACAGAGCAAAATATTTAATTCGCATCTTTACTCACGTGTATTGGCAACGATATGGTTGATACACTGTAAAAACGATTCAGAAACGTTCCTGGAAAATATTAGGCAGCTGATGTGCCCAGTTTCAGCCAGTAATATATATCACAAAAACCAGGAATGTTTTCCGCTAAAACTCAGTAACCTTCTTGAAATTATCCTGAGAAATCTTTCCGTTTAAAGCCCAGTCGTGTCTCTAGAACTTGAAAGTAATCTTAGGTATTGATAATAAAACAGCTCTATAAGCAGTATTGCAATCACGGCCAAAGCTAAGCCAGAATTGCAAGTAATGATGGCAATTACTTGCACATCTATGTAGTCCCAGGACTTTTTCACTCCCTTTGGGAGCTTAAATAGCCCGGACAACCCGTAAGTGAAACGAAGTCGATACACCTTATAAATAATCTCAGTTAATCTTTAAACTGGGAGCTATAAATATTTTTTACGGCAGAGAGAAGTCTGCATTTCTGCAACTTGCAACCATTCAGGAAACTTTTTGACAATGATACTTGATCTTCCCAGGAAGTGGATAAAAACCATTGAAATCCCGAAACGTTACACGGAAATACTCAGTAACGTTTCTGAATTTGTTTACAGTGTAGCAAGCGTAGAACGCAATTTTAATTCGCTTCTTGATTATCATAACGTGGAAACGCGGTACAAAATGCGCTAAAAAGCATCATTTGTGACGTCATCTAGACCACGCGTTGTTTGAAAAATCGGGACATTTTAAAAAATTTATTAAAAAATAACTGTTGGGAAAATGAAAAAAGTTTCTGTGTCCATGTTATTCTTTTTGCTTATTCTATCAATTTTAGTAACTAAAAGTACTACTTTTGACTAAAGGAAACAACCCCATTACGATTTAAATCATTTAACGATTTCCGATGTTGAGGAGGATTTTTTAGGGGCAATAGTGCTTTCAACGCTAACTTGTTATTTTTTTAATAAAAAATAGATTTTTAGAATTTAAATGAGTTTTTTTTAGTAAAGTCGGATTTTTTAATAACCTTAGATTTCGGAAGCGTTAGTTATTAATTAATTTGCATGAGTATAACTAAACTTAAAATTGATATTTAAAAAAAATATAGAAAGCTCATTATATTTTAAGCAATATTGCACGAAAACCTTTTGTAATGTGACGTTAAACAAAAGTAAATGCGAATGACTGTAAATGTGAATATGATGTAAATCAAATTTAATACACGTGATGTAACATCAGCACACTATAAATAAACAAAAAAAAATGGTAGTGCTAAGTGAGATGGCGATAAAATAAAGGTCAAATTAAAAAATCAGATTTAGAGAGAGAAAAAAGAAAATTTAAATCAGATTTCTTAAATAAATTAAACTTTTCTTCATAGAGCTGGTAAACAGTTGATAGTAAAAATTTGTGTGTAGGGGAAATGGGGGCACATGTGATCATGGTATGTTTTACAAGGATAACGTCAAACAAAAAATCTCAAAAAATTCTCAAGTAATAGCAGTACTGGCCCTACTATTTAACCAAACTTTCAGAGCAAGGAGCCAGTTTATGTTCCTGTGGTGACAGTTTCTTTGTTTTAGCAGATGCTGATGTACTTTTATCAGCATTCTTCGTTTAAAAATATTTTTTAAACTAACGAATAAGCTAAATTTAATTATTGCTAACCATTATAAGAACATTCACTTAAATTTATGCCAATGTTTAAATTTCGTAATTGAATTTAAAAAAATCTTTATTTTTGAAAATTATTCTAAGGTAGATTCCGGGGCACTTGTGAACGCAACATGTAGGGGCACATGTGAACAGCTGCCATATCTCTCCGCAAATATAAATATTAGTATAGGCTTATTATAAGTGTTAAAAGAGATGTAGAGATTTCTAATTATTGTTTTGCTGCAGTCAGTTTGTAATTTTACTGTCAATAATTATTACATAATTACTAATTATTTATTTTAATATTTTTTTAATTCGTTAATTACTAAATAGTTGGCTAAAAATTTAGTGATGTATATTATTTGCATGGAAAATAAAGACAAAATATTTTCCTTTAATTAAAAACTGAAGTTTAGAAAAAAAATTGAATGCATCATCATATTCTGTATGAAGCTTAAACGTACTATATAACAAGAACATACTTTACATAATAAAATATTCTTTGTATTGTTTAGTAGACTTATAAGATTTTTTCTTGTAGATCTATTGATTAGAACATGCCATGGAACTTTAAAATTTGACAGTGAGCCAAGTTCTGTAATTCAGAAAAAAATATTTTCTTAATAACAGCTACTGTGCATTTCAAACTGACAGTCTAGGTTACAAGCCCTTGAATGTAATTACTACATACGTATATGCTTCATTATAACGAGTTTTTCGTTGAAATATCATGCTCGTCCAGTATTTTTCAATCGTGTTCACATGTGCCCCAAGCTTGTTTACATCTGCATCCCCCTCCCTATATGGGCACATGTGGACAAATGAAGACATTTTTTAAAAATCCCATAAAGTACGGAAACATATTTTTTAAAAATCTGAAAAAATTCCATGGCACAAAGAAAAGACTATTTAATCTTGGGGACTCTTTTTCTGTGAGAAATTGAAAATATTTTCTGAGAAATTAAGAAATGGAAAAACAAAATGTTCATATGTGCCCCCTTTTCTCTTATATTTTTAAAATTGAGCATAAAAATATTTAAAATACAGGGAATTTTCAAAGGCTTGTACTAATTTTAAAAATGCTTTAATTAAAACAAAAACAAAAAAAAAAAAAACATATAGATTTAAACATAATTCTTTTCTTTCCTTTTTTTCATTTTGCTGCTTTGCAAAAATATGCGAAATACACACATTGTGGTTAAATATTATTTGTGGCGACTTCTTGTTTTTGACTCATGGAGTCTGGCTTTGCTAGGCAGTTTGAGATCGGCAACAACATTTCAAAATTATTTAGGACTCCAAGAAATCATTTTCAAGCAGGGTGTTAAAAAATCGTGATTTTTTGGGGAGGGAAAATATTATTATACGTATTTATTTATTTTTTTTAATTCAAATCAGATTTTTTTTATTAAATCAGATTTTGAAAAAAAAAAAAAAAAATACTTCAGAAAGGTCAGCTTTTAATCAATTTACATCTATAAATATAATTAAGCATTAAATTGAAATTTTTAAACATTACAAATCTGTAGTGTGTTTTAAGTTTTTCTTCACTGAAAAACTAATGAAATGTAAATTCAAGTTAATACAAATGCAAATTTTCAAAACAAATTTAATAAAGGTGGCAGAGTGATGCACTATAAATACAGAAAATGTAGGGGGGGGGGGATAAGCAAATTAGGTTGCGTTACATGAGAAAAAAATTCGAATGAGAGCGAAATGAAAGAAAAAGAAAATAAAGTTTAAATTAAATTTGGAGATTAAATTTTTTCCCCATGCATATTTATTTGCACTTTCTAGTAAAAGTATAAAAATCTATATATTGACTATTAATATGGATATAAATAGTGAAAAACAAATTTACAAACTGTAGCCTTTTTATTTGATGATTATTTTGATATCTTTTGTTTTTTTGGTTTTTAATTTGTGTGTACTACATGCTTTAATTTTTTTTTACAAGAATTCATGGTTAAAAACTTCCGTTTCAATTTCTCCTTCTCCATATTATACAAATACTCGTATGTAGATATAATAGCAACGTGCTTCATTCGTAATTTTCCAGGATTTTATTCACACCCACACCCATCTTTTACGGCAGCATTTTAAGGTTTAATCAGTTTTCTTCGATAAAAAAAATCCTGAATATACAGTGGTTTTTAATTTAAAAAAAAAGAAAAGAAAAGACAGAAATAAATTCAGAAGTCCCTATTGCCCAATGGTCACTGACTAAAAATCTGAATTTTCAGGTTAAAAAAGGAGAGAGAGTTTGTGAACAGATAAAAATGTTTCAAGTGAAGATAAATCTTAGGTATAGAATCGATATAAAAAGAAAGACAGGCTGTACTGACTAAGAAAAAGGAATAAACTAGTGAAATCCAGAATTTTCAAGAGGATTTTTGGATTTTAAGTTGAGAAATAAGATTTAAAAAAAAATAATATCTCGACTTAACTTTTTAAATCATGATTTAAATTGTGAAAATGAAGTGGTTTAGATTGTGGACACCTTGTTTTAAAGTGTAAACAAAAAATTCGTCCAGAACTAAACCAGCCTACTTTCTTTGTATGTCAACATCGATTTTCTAACAGCAGCCGTATCTCTCTTTCTCTATCTCTCTCTCTCTCTCTCTCTCTCTCTCTCGATTGTCTTAGAGTCCAAATTAATTCCTTTTTTTTTAGAGATAAAACGATTTTTGTTTTTGTTTTTGCTTTTTTTAAGTGACAAGAAAGTAAATATATGGGAAAGAATGACAGTGGCACAGGTCAGAAATATTACAGATCGGGTCAGGGGCGGATACAGACTTCTATTTCAGGGGAGGCCCTGGTGAAGAATGCCCCCCCCCCCCCCCTCCAAATGAATCTACGGTTTTAAGGTACGAACAAATTCTGAAAGTGCTTGGCGTCAAAAAAAAAAGGAACCAGATCGGCCAGGAATAGGGCACAAACGTTACTAATTAATTTTATCAGCAATAAAATGAAGTAGTATTTCAAATATTTAAGTTAAAAAATTAAGAAATTGAAAAGATTACTTAAGTCGATTCCATTTTTAAAAGCACTTTTATTATACTTGATATTTTTGTCACGGAAAAATCTCAGAGTCCTACTTTTGCTTATATCTCAGCAACTAGACCACTTAGAGACTTTGGGATTTCACTAAATGATGTGCTTAATCTTAAGGTACAACTTAACGCTGAAAATTTTAAGCTCTAAAATAAAATTATTTCCTTTAGGATGGAAAACAGTAAATTTCAAGTAATTTCCCCTTTAAATGATTAAATACAAAACCCATTGTTACAAATATTCGTTGCTTCACAACAGCAATATTAATAGTTATCATAATGAAAATTTTGAACGACGACTTCTCTGGAGCAAGCATGAAATGTATTCTATATCATTGCTCTCGTAGAATTTTATCCTAATCTATGCCAATAATCGATAACGGAGCTAAGTAAAGAGACATAGATTAGGATCTTTATCACAAGTAATATCTATGTTTTGAAACATAAATTAGTTTGGGAAATTAAAAAATTAAATGGTTCGGATTAAATTATCAAACAAATAAATCCTAGAGAGGAACAAGGACTAATTTTTACTGCCAAATGCTTAAAGTTTTAGGCACATATGTAGGGTTTTTTTTTTTCTTTTAGTGCGGAGCGTTAACATGTCAAAATTACGTGAATTTTCGTGATGGTAACATTATTCCATTTCTGAAACACATTTACAATAAAAAGAACAAAATAACAGATTTTTTAAAAAAATACTAAGAATTTTTCAGAATGCACTCAAAAGGACAAAATAACTTTTCTGGGTCAGAAAAGGCAATTTAAGTATTCCTATAGTTTTCAAAAATTCTAAGAAAATGACACTACAAACGAAGAAAAGTACGGTTCTAGTCATTTCAAACCAAACTTTCCCAATAAGAAAAATATGCCTGTTTCAACACTCAAAGTTAGGATTGAAAGCTAGATAATGATAAGAAATTCTCTTCATGATTTCAGCCGCTCTTTTCTTTGTTTGTGGTGTCATTTTCTTGGAATTTTAGAAAACTACAGAAATACTTAAATTGTCTTTCTGACCATGAAAAGTTGTTTTGTCCTTTTGAGTGCATTATGAAAAGTGCTTAGTATTTCTTCTTTTTTTTTTTTTTAATTCTGTTATTCATAAAATGTTTGGACACAATTTGGACGGATTGTCCAAATTTTGTCGAAGATTTGGGGGGTTGGGGGGGTCATGACTCCCATGACCCTCCCCTCCTCCCATGAAAATATCAGAATCATACGCTAGAAAAGAAGCTGCTTGGACATAACGAATGAATCAATTTGAAATTTTAGGCAGAAAAATATTGAGAGAATGTCATAATTATCCACTTGAAAGGAATCTGTTTGAAAAAGCACAAATAAATACCATTTCACACCTTAAGTAGAAAAATATTGCCAGAATTCCAGAATTATTTGCTTGAAAATGTATATGGATGAATGCAATTTAAAACGTTTGGAAAAAAAATAATGTTAGAATGTCTGAATCTTCCGTTTTAAAGAAACTGTTTTAAAATACTTATAAGAAGGAAACCTATTTAACACTTTAGGCAGAAATATAAGAAGAGAATACCACAGAACCATTCTCTTGAAAAGAAGTTGGTTGAAAAAAGGAGTAACACAATATAAAACTCAAGGCATAAAAATATTGAGAGAGTGGGAGAATTATTCACTAAAAAATAAGTTACTTAAAAATGTATGAGGGAATACAATTTAACATTTTAGGCAGAAAAATATGAACAGAATGCCACAACCATCCGCTGGAAAAGAATTTGTTTGTTTTTTGAAAACATATGGATGAATACAATTTAACTCTTTTAGAAGAAAAAAGTGGACAGAATGCACGAACGATTGGTTTGAAAATAGGAAGAATGCAATGTAACATTCAAGGCCGAAAATCATCGACAGAATACCACAAACATCAGGAGAAAAAGAAGCTGTTTAAAATATATGAACGAATACAATTTAACATTTTAGGAAGAAAATATTGAGAGACTCAAAATTATCTGCTTAAAAAGCTATTTGAAAACATATGGATCATACAATTTAACTTTAGACATGCGAATAACTAAACAAGCTCACTCAAAGTGCAAAATTAAAATAAAAAATAAATATTACGAAGCCTTGATTTGAGAAGAAAAATTGCTAATAAGTCTTATAACTGCAAAGCTTATTGATATTGGTTATATTCAGTGGCACACACAAGAGGGGTGTCCAGGGGGATCGGACCCCTCCCCCAATCAACTTCGATTTTTTCGACTGATGTCTATAATCAAATTTATATAGTAGCTCAGTGCATGCACTGGGAATTCCACGTGACAACAAAATCAAAAAAATTTTCATTGCTTTTTTTCCCTCCTGGTTCTATAATGACTATGTATCGCGGAAAGTTTTTCAGTTGTAAAACATAACTTTTAAAATAATATTGTGAAACTGAGTGACCAAAATTATAAAAACGTACATAAAAATGAAAAACAAAATATTCAGGAAGTGAAAGAAGATTCTTGGTCTATAGCAAGTCATTTGCCTTTTTTTTTCTTTTCAAATTATGAAAGAAAAATTGTGAAATTATTCCACAAGTTATTGTATTTTTTGGTCATTTAATTAAGTATTTATTATTAATAATTAATTTGATTAATTAATATCATTTTATTCATTATTAAATATTTTATTTATTTATTTATTTATTTTTGTTCCCGGCAGTCGATAAAATCAAAAGAATATGTTTGACGCCGTATTGGAGTGTTATGATATGAGAATAGCCGACTTTAGACTCTGGACCCCTTACTTGAAAAATTCCTGTGTGCGCCACTGATTATATTTTGTATTATGAAGAGACATGCTCCTTTGGTAAGTTAATGTACAAAAATTATACAAGCTGGGTCATTTATTTCAACACTATTCCACCATGCCCCACAATATCAATCAAACTTCATTTGAAGCTTCAATTTTTAAATATTTCGGAAATATTTATAGTTTTTACGATTTTAAAAAATGATATTAAATAGAAACAATTTTTTGGCATCAAATATTTTTGTGAAGAAAATATCTTCAATTCATTTTTTGGCGAATCATAAAATTTATACAAAGCGTTAATAAGACTAAGTTTATTTATTTTCAGTTACTTTGTCTCCGGATCTAACGAAAAAAAAAAAAAAAACCCTAGTAATAGCAATATTATGACCATTAATTTCAATATGTATGAGTAACACCAATACAAAGTATAGAAGGGGAATAAGGGGTAAAGTGAAATGGAGAAATATCTTTACAGTTTGTAGCGCCACCTATCTTTGAATGTTTTATTCATGTTCTTAAACACATGACTCCAACCATATACGATCAAGGTATACCTATTACAAACTATTTTCACAATTTGATACACACTACGCACACAGGAATATTTTGCAGTTTAACAAAAACCTTTTCTCTTATAATAAAATAATAGTTTTCTAATTAATATTTTATGAAGGCCTGCTAACGTCCAGTGCAGTACTTATTTAAGCAGAGCTGCCAACTTTTTAAAATCCAAAATCGTCGCAGCATTTTGCAGGTTGCGGGGGGGGGGGGGGGGCACGTGGCCGCTGCTGCAGATTTAAACACAGTGATGAATTGTCAACAGTATAAAGAACAAAAACAATGATACTCAACAAATTTCAAATATGATAGAGAAAATATTAATACGTAATTTTAAAAAAAAAATCTATTCTTCATGGAAAGTTTGAAGTTCTTCCGCTTTTTTGCTGAAGATTCGATGACTGGATCAGTGTCGCGATATAAAAACCGATCCATCTTTACACCATGCAACTTTCGAAAAACGATGGATGCTTGTTGCGCAGATATTGCCAGCACACACTTGTAGAAGTTTGATTTTCTGAACTTACCGGTTTAGTTTTCATGCTGTTTTTTTTTTTTTTTTTTTTTTTTTTTTTTTTTTTTTTTTTCCTTGCGTTTTTGGGATTATAAAATTAGAAAAACAGAAAATCGCAACTTTTGGACCCGCTTTCGTAGCGTCGTAGTTTAAAGCTGTAATTCGTAGAAACTACGATTTTTTCGTAGCAGTTGGCAGCTCCAGCTAAATATTAACCATGATATTTTTATTTTAAATGTTGAGAGAAGTGAGACAGCTTATTTCGCTCATTAGTTTACTCATCTATTACCTCAGTTACGTATTCATTAATTAATTCTTTCATTTTACTTATTCATTTGATCGAAAATATTTTTAATAATCAAATGGAAAATATTTCACTCGAAAAATATTTTATATCTTATTTTTCCCAGGAAAAAAAATAAATTGAATATTTTCCCCCTTTTTTTCCCACTTTGCTCCATGAAAAAAAAGTGCACATTTTCCTTTTTGTTTTCTGAAAGTACAAATTTACTGCAAAAAGTACGTTATTCTATCTTTATATGCTGTAACTTTAAATGTAAAATTCCAATTAGTTTATTTTGCAAAAGATATCTCATCGTAACTACTTCACTTGATCCCACATTCCGTTAGTCTTTAGGGCAATTTTGCACATGAGGGTCGACGAAAGCACTACTTTATGGCTTTTAGAATATTTGACCGAAAGAAATTTCCAGAAAGGTCAATGGCTCCTTTCTGGCAAGTTATCAGTTTTCTACATTTTAATAAGTTGGTGTAATACAGCTAATTGTTATACTCATATAATTTTGTAATGTTAAAAGTAATGTAAAAAATATGGTTCGAAGCTACCCTAAGCGAAAGAATAACTTGGGACCAGTGGCAGAATAACTAGGAAGCAGTCTCGAACAAGCATCAGTTTTTCCATTTCTTCAAATAATTAATTGCGTTCTAAATTAAAAATTCCACAACTTAACAATAAATAAATATATTGTTTCTTCTCATTTAAGGAATCTTTTATGTCAAAAAATCAAGCATATAATTGCACATACACAACACTATGTGAAATAATGAACATGAAAAAATTAAATTATTTCATTAAGAAGCTTTTTTTATGGTATGGAGTTATAATGCATTTAATAGCAGTTTTGAAACATATATATTTGCAGTTAATTTTAACTTGTTCATCTGTGATATATATTGCAGTTCCTTCGCCAATAGTGCATTTGCAGAATAAAAAATGGCGATACAATATTGCAAAATATTTAAGTCTCGAATATTAAAGGCTAAACGACGAAATAACAAGTTAGTTTAAATGAGTAAAATAATTTTTAAAAAGTTATATTGAAAATACTGCATTTGTTTTGGTTCAAATTTTAGTTTCATAATTAAGTTTTCAATTCTGATTTCGTATTTAATGTAAACTTGGCCAAATCTTCTAGTGATTTCATAAGTTTTCAAATAAATCTTAATTAAAAAATAAATGAATAACTTATATGTTTTTAATTTCAAACATTTTTTTACCACGATAATTCATAAAATATCATAATGTAAATCTTTACCAGTTTTACACAATTTATCAAACTGCAATGTGCTTCATAAAAAACAGATGTTACAGCATCGATTCATTTATTTCTTATTATAATTATATTCTTTACAGTTTGTCACTTAAAAAAAATATCCTCCATAAAAACACTAGTATTTACTTCTATGAAAAGCTCTGCCGTTTCATTAACACTTAAAATCCTTTACTGTATAATAGACTATTAGAGATAAAACTATAGATTAATAGAAAATACAAAGCCATAATAACTACCAATTCAATAGATACAATAGCATCAAATGTTTAAGCTCCATTAAATGCGTTACTTCATTTATATAATATATTCAATATGTCACTACGGTTTAAATTTATATTGCTTCTTGTGGTAATAATTTTACGATTTATAATTTTTTTTTAATATCGAAAATAAAAAGAGAGAGGGCGTGTGGGGGGGGGGGGCAAAAAAAACCTATTTTGGAAAGAACTAACATAAAAATGACCAAAATATGCTGACAAACAGCTTCTGTAAAAGACGTTTTACAGTCAATACACGTGCTGTCTTCTGTGAAAACATACAGGTGCAAGCAATATGCGAAGTTATTACTTACCAAATAGCGTACGCAGGATGCATACCAAGCATTTTTTTTTTTCTTTTAATGCGTCATGTGTTCAATATAAAATGTTTCAGCTTTTAATCAATCCTGGTTTTGACGATTTGCAACTTATGCTTCATAAATTATGGAAAAACAACTTTTAGGCTTAAATATTACTTTCAAATAAATGTAAAATTAAATTTTAGTTGCTTAAACTTCATTTTCTGATATGATTTTTTAATGCGATGCGAAAAAAAGCTCAGAAATGTTTAATTAAAGCATGAATGAAAGTTTTAGAGGAAATGATTTTTTTGCAATGTTTCCCCAATATTTTGATCAAAATTTGAATTGGGTAACTCATTAATCACAAATTCGACTTTAAACTCTTATTTAGCATTTGGGAAAGGCGAGGCAGGCTATTATATGTTGATTTAATTTACAAATTTTCTCTCCCCTTAGCATAAAAAACATTTTGTGTGTAAATAAAATAAAAAATGCACGCTCACATTTCTTAAAATTCGTAACATTGTTTAGATTTAATACTTCTCAATTCATGCGATCTAATAGCACATGGTCTGCTGCAGGTTTTAGATCATCGATTTATAAAAAAAATTCCAAAAATACCTGGCATATGAATCCATGGGTGCTTTTTCTAATTCGTATAGAGCAATTCTAAGTAATACTCGTGGTTATGTTTAATTTTACGTTCAATTCATTAAGCTGTTTTTCTGTTATTTTGAAATCTGAAGTCAGGGGGAAAAAATAAAAGTCTATAATATAGTCTATAATCCAAATTTTATAAAGTTTTTTTTTAAAAAAAGGACTTTAAATAATGAAACAATATTATCAAAACAGAAAACTTCAAACAATAATACTTATAAATAATTAAATAAAATTTAATAAATAAATAAAATAAATACATGCACATGTTTCTGGGCTACAAGGATCCTCTTTTTTCAATTCCAAAAAAAAAAAAAAAAAATCAGACGCTAAGCTGCAGATTCATAATTCTTTGAGAGCAATAAAAATTTGACAAATCTGAGGAGATTCGTTAAATCAAAGTCATCAAAGTCAAAAGTGACTTTTTTATACCATAAATGAGATTTTTTAAAATCAGCTAAAATTAAGATAGTTCAAATCGAAACAAACATTTTAAGCATAACATATGTATTTTCGTAACTTTTAATATCTCTGCTAAAAAATGACGAGTTGAGAAAATACATCGATAAAAAAGGTTGATAGTTTTAGATATTAAGATTTGTTTAATTTCAAAATTTTAATGTAGATACTAATTCAATTTTTATTCTTTTCAATCCATTATCCTAACAAAGAACTTTTCTTTATATCAATTTTTGGATGAGCATTTCCTTTCAAGTTTGAATGATTTAAGAGCAATCACAGCATAAACAATTGCATTAATTTTGTCTTTTTAAAAGCTAATTTAAAATGCCATAAATACAAATCGACACCTGTTACTTTTTATTTACATATAATCTTAATTTTGTGACAATTATGCTAGGCAAAATTGATATCATGAATCAAAACGCTTGCTTGGTTCAAAATGAAAAATCATGCAGCTTGAAACAATATTATTTTTTAATTAATTTCATGTTCTCATGTGCAGTAAAAAAAAATAATAATAAATGCTACGACTTATTTTTGAAGATAATGCTTGAAGATATTGCTTGATCGACATTAACGTGTATTCAATATTTGGTATCAATGTTAACAACATTGCTTTTCTAAAATTGAAATAAACAAATACGCCAACAAAAAAAGCTTAGCAATTGTGTTAGCGGGAATTAGCGTGCGAAACAAATATTAGAAGCAAAGTTAAACGCAAAAACAAATATGCATAATGTGAAAAAAAAAAAAAAAAACACAAATTTGCTTTAGTTTTTCTTGGGGGGGGGGGGGCGTTAGCTTTTTTACGTGCACAAATTAAATGCCAACGGCCCCTATACTAGGTACATGCAAGTTTAAAGTTTTTTTTTTTTCTTTTTTCAATTTATGGAATGCTCTAAAATTTAACAACTTATTTAGATTTTAAAAAATAAAACATTGGCTTCCAAAAAAAAAAAAAAAAAATCTGCAAATTAATTCGCATTGTTTTCATTTAATGTTCACTATCACTGCTGCTGCCTTATGCAAAGATTTAAAAAAATAAAAAAGGGAGCCATACGAATGAAAATGCATTGTTTACATTTATTGTTCAGTATCACTCTTGTTGATATTTTAAAAAGGAGAAAGAAAAGGGAGCATATTTTACAGATGCAAAAATTACCAATATTTCCCCTTTTCTCATCTGCAGTTCAAGATCAACAACAGGTTAGAATTATTTATTTATAATGTTAACTATTCTTTGTAAAAAACAATGCAAGAAAGTCAATATTTTTGACATTATTGCCAACTTTAATTTTTAAAATAGTGTTAAGCAATGGTAAAATTTAAAGTATTACAAAAAAAAAAAAAAAAAAAAGAGAGAGAGAGAGAGAAAGAAAGTGAAAAATCAAAGAAAATGATAATAATATTGTTGAAGAGCAAGTGTACAGATAAAATAATATTTTTAAATGAAAAACTGTAACCTTTTGAATTTAGATCAAATTAAAATTTGCCTGCTCAGAGGCAAAATATTTTTTTTAAGGATAAAAAAGAAAACTAAAAATTTAAAGGGGGGGGGGGGAATGCTTGAACAAGTTTTTATTAATTATTGCTAGTGAAAGTGACCAGAATTTTTCTTTTTTTACTCTTGATGGGATTAATTCAAAACCATAGGTCTTTCGAAGTGTTGTTTTTTTTCTCCGTGTACATCTTAATTTTATTTTTTAAATACGTTTCCAGATTAAATTCAATAAAAAAAATGAAACATAAAAAATAAATATAGAGATCCACGTCTTCTCAGTACTAGTTAGAAGGTAAAAATAAATGCTGAAATAAGTACTTTCATACTGAACGTGTGTGTAAACAATCCAGATTTTTTTTTTTTTTTCAACAAGAAAAACACGTAGTTGAAGAGAATTAAAAACGAAGATGAAAAACACAGATAAGGAGATTTAAATTTTCGCGGTACTTACCGAACATAGCATCGCTATCATCCATTTATCATCACTATAATTCTGAACAATGCAAAACAAACAGTGCACAAAATTCCACAATCGAACAGGTTTAAGCTGAGCGATGCGAAAGATAGAGGCCGATAAGCATTCTAGGCCTAAAGTTCCTTCACACCATCACACTAAAAATATATATACACCAGGAGAAGCGCCATGTAATCAGCATCATCACTGTTGTTGAGGCAGAAAAAGCAGCATTCGAAAGGGTTCAGCACACGCACGCACACACACACATAAACACGAGGTTTAGCATCGTTGTAATCCGTGAGGCATTACACTTGCACCGTAGAGGTAAATTGCTCTCCTTATAACACAGCTCACCGTTTGCTGGGTTCCACATACATATCCCCATGTTGCACCCAACCTTCCGAACAGTGCGAATCCCACCACCCGCAGATACACATTCCGCAGAGATGCGGACCGGGGGAGAGGAGGAAGGGAGGAGGGGGGGAGAAAGAAGAACAAAAAAAATAGACCTAACCTCGTTGGCCACCCGCCGCTGGGGGTCGGGGGTCGCAAAGACCCGAGACCGACAAACATGGCGGCTCCAATGGAAGCCGGCCTCGGCGGCCGCCATGTTGCAGAGGAGCGTTTGAATGAACCAATGAAACGCGACGATTCCGATTGATTGACAGGTTAAAGGCGGATCGGCTGCGAAGGAGAGAGCGCTGCGGTGACAGTCGATTGTGTTCGACGGCCGAGCGGTAGCGGCGCTGGGACCGTGGAGATTCTTGCCTATTTGGCGTGGAAAAAGTTTTTTTTTTTTATTGTCACTCGGTCATTAATTAATTTATGCCGCAGATTGTGATCTTAGGAAGCGATTTTGAGTTATGAACGCAAACTCGACTGTTTGTTTAATGTGCTTGGCGGCTTCTTTCGCGAGGAGAGCCGCCATGCTAATGGCGATATTCAAAGCAGAGGGAGTTTGAATATTGCTGAGCGTCGGTATGCATAGCGCATGCCATGTCTGCAGCTTGTTTATGTATCACTGGCTTCTAGAGTTGTGGCGGATTTTCTTTCGGTCCTCGTATGTGTTACGTTTGGTGGAATTGAACATTTTTTCTGTGAAGGTAAGATGGTAAATAATTCTAAAAGATGATCATGAAACAAATTATGAGGTAAAATCAAAGGAAAATTTAAAAATCTGCTGTTAAATCTGCTGTCACGATTTTCCATCAAAATCGTGAGGTTAGTATGAATACTTTTTGATGAGTGGTATAATTTGTTAGACGTGCATTTAAACAAATTATATAATTTCACAACTTACACAAATGTGTTAAATGACAAATCAATATTGTTTTCTTTTCTTTTTACTTTTCTCTCCCTTTTTTATAAATGTTTAAGTCATAATTTTTAACAATTTTCTCTCTAAACAAAAAGGGAACATTTTTTTCATCTCTTAAATAATTCTGTTTGTGCTACTTTTTGCTTCTCTTTAATAACATTAAATTCGTGCTGTATCAGGATTTCAAGATTATTAAATAACTTTAAATGCTTAAAAGTTGAACAAAATAATAGAGATTTCATTTCTTGTTATTTTATTAGGTTTTAAAAGTTATTATTTTATTAAAAGTGCTTTGAAAAACAGAAAACTTTCAGGAAAACCCTCAAGATTTTACATTTACAAATAAAAATGAAATACTAATTTTCAGACAACTAACTTTTCTTGCCTATTTAAAACATGATTTCTAAAACGAGCTTATTAATTGAATTTTGTGAATACACTTAATTTCAATGTGCCTTGTTGTCGTTATCAAATTTTCTTATTTGCATAAATTTGTTTGAATAAACTTGACTTTCAAGTTCGTATCAAAAATGAAGAAATCCAATGCACTGGTAGTTTCAATAACGTTAGTATTTTAAAAAACAAAGAAATTTTAATTTAAAAAAAAAAAAACGAGAAGAGTAAACAAAATGTTAGTTTCAGTCGTGCTTACACGTTTTTTTCTTTTTTTTTTTCTAATTTTTTAAATCTAAACATTATGCATTCTCTAATCTAAACTACCATCATTATAATAATTATTAGCTGTAGATCATTAGTTTTTAGCGTCATTTACACTTTTAAAAAGTTGGGGAATGTGGGGCAAAGTGAAATGGTGAAATACTTACGGTAATATTTCAATTGTGCAGTTCCCCATTTGGTATATTCTAGTCAGGGAAAAATTGCTCCTGACTCAAACATATGATCATACAATCACTTAAACAAAATTGATGTTCATATTGTAATATTTTGTTATAAATTAAAAATTATTTTGTTGTCAAAAAATGATAATTTCTTGAAAGCATTTTGGATATAAAATTAAGATCTGCTAATACTCTGTGCAATATTTATTTATTTAATATTCAGCTAATTTTTTTTATATTAAGTGTTTCGTACAATTAATCAAAAACATATCGAGCAAAGTGAAATAGTTTAAATTGTTTACTCTTTTAATCATTTATTGAATAACTTAATTGTTCATTTATTAATTAATTCATTTGCATTCCTCCATTTAATATTTATTTATTTACTCATTCATTCATTTATTTTCTTATTCAGTCATTATTTTATCCATTCCTCCATTTAATATTTATTTACTTACTCATTCATTCATTTTCTTATTCAGTCACTATTTTATTCACTCATTTATTTAATTCTCATACATTAGTTAATTTATTTCTTCGTTTATTAAACCATTATCTTTTCATTTATTCAGCCTATATTTTAATTACTCATTCATTTGATCAAAAATATTTTTTATTAATTGAATAGAAAATATTTGATTGGAAAAGTACTTTATTTTTCACTTTGCTCATAAAAAATAAAAGCGAAAAATTTTTCTGTTTTTAAGTACAAATTTACTGCTAAAAGTAAAAAATAATAATAATAATGTTTCAATGCAAGTTTTATTATAAAATACATTATTCTTTTTTTTTGTGCATTGTAATTTTCAAAGATTTTCCGATTAATTCATTTTGAAAACGGTAAATTATCTTAACTATTTCACTCCTACATTCCCCGACATATTTTTTTCTCTCGTATTATATCATAAAATGAGTTTTACTGCAAAAGTACTTTCAGAAATTAAATTATTGTAAATAAATAAAAAGAAATTTTCGAGACAATATTTTAAGCATGCGATTTTTTTTCTTTTCTTTTTTTTTTTTTTTTTTTTTTTGCTTGTATACTTGTTGCTTGTATACTTAGTTTTGTTTGTTACTTATATAGTAGTAGGGCTTATGTTTGATTGCTCGGTCTTAAAACTTTGAGATTAATTCCATTTAAAACAAATTAGGAAACTATTAATTGTTGTTAAATAAATAGGCGAATCAAATCTTAGGTACAAAGGTAAAGCAATATAAATAAAAATCTGTGAAATTCATTTTCTTTAAATTGCTTGATGTGTAGCAAGAGTTGCTTAATTTGTAACAACATCGTTCGACGTATCTTACAAATTCAAAAAGTTTTTTTTTCATTTCAAAATAATAATGAACTAAACCATTGTAATGCTCCTGAAACAAGGGTAATTCGATTCGTAAAACTCTTTAGTTATTTCGTGAGCTCAAAATTAGGATATTGAACAATTTGAAAATGTAATCCTCTAATATAAATTTATTTATTGTAACATATTTTTTCTTTTTCTTTCTACCTTTCTATCATTTTCTTTCTTTCTTTTTCTTCTAAATTACTAAGACGTTCTTATTATTTTTTTCGTATAGGTCTAAAAGTCCTTTGATATCTATTTTTAGTAAGAATATTTTAATAAATTGAGAACATTGAAATATTTTTTGAAGCTGAAAACGCAGTTTCAGCTCAGTCAAGAAAAAAAGGAAGCAAAGCTAGTTCAGTTTCGAATTGTGTTAAATGAATGATGTATGCATTAAAATTAATCCACAATCCCCAAAATACTTTCCATTAAATTGTCCCATCATGAAATAAAAATAATGATGAGTGACTATATCCAGATTTAAAAAAGAACTACTACTCTTTCATAATACTTGCATTTTCCCACCCAGTCCAAATGGTGTGACTGGATTTCTTGTAGTTTTTCCGAGTGAGAATCGATGCATAAAACCCGTTTCTTGAATTTGAAACATTACATCGCGTATTTCTTATTCAAGTACAGGTATTAAATTTTGAGCTTTGTAATTTATATAAAACAGGCTATTAGATTGGTGAAATTTATTTTAAATCAGGCTGCTTAAAAAACTTTTAAGTTCTTAATTTTTATCCATAAAAGTTACAAGAGCGAAATCTAAAAGAAAACTCTTGATTACTATTCAACTTATTTATTTCTGTTACTTTTATTTTATTTTATAATAAGCAACAATTAAAAAATGAAAGGAGATGGAAAACAATTTTGAATGTTTAACGTATTTTACTACTCTCTTTCTTGCATATTCTAAGTTAAGATTTTGTTCGAAGTATCGAAGTGGTTGCGGTATGTATTAAATTTACAGCTATTTAGTCTTAGCAGTTTTTAACACAATTTGTTTGAATTAAAATTCATTACATTTTATGCACATTGTATTTAGTTAAAATGAACTATTGCCTTTTTGTAGCAGTTTAGAAAAGAATATTTGTTCAATATGTTTGATATTCTTTGTTGATATACTTGTAAAATGTAAAATAAATGTTTTTTGTAGATAAATAAGTTTTGAAAAGAATTTCGCTGTAGGAGAAATTAATTTCAATGCCAGAGCTATTTTGTTGACTATTTTTCTTTCATTAGCATTGTTGAAACTGACAGTGGAAAGAAAAGTACATATATAGCCTGATTTTGAAACCTTAAAAAGTCATTATTGTACTTAATGTCACGGACAAAAGGTAAAAATAGTTTTACTTATCACATTTCTTGTCTCACAATTTTTTTAACATTAAGTATAAAGTAAATTTAAAATGCAGAGTACAGGGTGGCGACAGATCAGGGAAATCAGGGAGATCAGGGAAAAGTCAGGGAACTTTATTAATCAGGCAAAAGTCAGGGAAATATCAGGGAATTTTGAAAAAATAACAAAAAATCAGGGAAAATTGATTTTATGAAGAAAAAAAATTTTTTTTTGCTTTAAAAAATTAAGTACTTTAATTCCCTACGCATTTTCTGCCAATTATCTGTTCAAAAAAAAAAGTAAAATTACTGAGGTGCGATTATACGCTGCCGCATATTTGTGCATCTTTTTCCCTCAACGTCAAAGTATTAAATCTTACTTATTAACAACAGGATAAACTTTCGAATATTGCTTCTGTGTCTGTTAGGTTGTTTATTTTACCTAGCTTGAATTTTTCTTTTACGCTTTCAATGCTACGTAAAATAAACAACCATACAGGCAAAGAGGAAGCCTTCATTAATGCCTTAGCTCCTTTGCTTTTATTCCATTGTCTCGAAGTAATTAGGGTACTGTAATCACGATTTCAAGAAGAAATCTTTGGTTTTTGAATTAATACTATAAAAGCTTAAAAGTTATAACTTCTTCGCGTTTTTAATTTAATTGCTAAAATTGAACTTTCAATTTAAAAAAACTTTGTTTTTTGCCGTTACACTATTTGTTGTCACAGCAGATTATAAAGGTTTTCTTTTCTTCAGACTTAAGTGATTCTTCAATTTTATAATCAAGTTGTATTCTTCTTTTATATATTTTGAAATTAACTAATTGCTTTTTTTTTCTTGCATTTCAAAGTTGTTTGTTGCAAAAGCAATCTAAGATTTTTTTTTCGTTACATACTGAAATCATTTGAAACAGAGTTAACTAATATACTTAAGTAAATATCTTTAGTTTTTTTATTCTTAAAATGCTGTATTCATTCATTAAAACCTATGTTCTTGATTAGAGAAAAGCTCCCTACGAATGTGTCAATTAGTTATATAAGAATAACTACATTACTTCTATTCTTTCACTATTACTTCTTATACTTGCAACAATTATTATACTGTTTGAAAACTTAGTTCAAAATAATTTCAATTACTTTTTAGTTCTATCATAAATACACATCTGTTTTTAAGAGTAATTTTAATAGCTTCTTAAAATTCTAATGCTAAGTGGTTTCTGGAAGTAAAGTTTTTTTTTTTTTTAAATTTTGTATAATCTTTCCATTGTAGAAAAATTTAATATACTGTTTTGTAGAGGGTTTTTCCCAAAAAAATTGTCTTGATAGGGTTTTTTTTTAAAAAAACCATTTTATTAAAAAAGTAGCATCTTTTAAAAATATATCTTTAGTTCAACAAGTTACACAGCTTAAAACGTTTAAAATACTGCAATTTATACAAACATACAATGGATTTCAAGTAGAGCAAAGAAAGAAAACTATTATGTCATTGGTAACGTGAATCAGGGAAATTTGAACTTAATGTCAGGGAAATCAGGGAAAAGTCAGGGAACTTTTTTTCACAGTTCCTGTCGCCACCCTGGAGTAACAATTCAGTTTCATCAATTAGAAATGTTAGTAATACGTTTTTATAATACTTGTTGATGCAAGTTTTTTTATTTGCACATTTCAAACTTTGAACAAAAATTTAATCTGTAGATACCTCCCTAAAATTCTTATACAAAACATATGTTATTGAAACAAGAGCTTTAACTATCTTAACTTAAACAATAACTAGTTTCTTAATTTGTTTTAAAATGAACGTTTCGAAACATTGATGCGGTGTTCATAGGGATCTAGATTAATGGAAAATGTTACCATTATACTGATAGAAAATTTTTATATTTGATGAAATGTTTACTACAACATTTTAAAATTATCAATGCAAAAGATGAATCTACGGTGAACATTCAAAGCTGTATTGAATTAACAAAAGTTCAAAAAGAACGCTGACAATCTGGTAAGCTGAAGTTATTACACAAAACATACGATAAAGAGCACTTATTTGGGAATCTCGCAACGAAAAGTACATAAAATCATTGACATAAAGGGAAAGAAAAAATATTTATTTAGCATTTCAAAAAAGGACATTATTAGCTCGCCCAAGTTCATTCAGTTTGGTGTTTAAATTAATGGTTCAATCTGAAATTTAAATATGATTTTTTGGGGAGAAAAAAAATGAATTCTTAAGCATTTAAGAAATAGATATTTAGCTCATTCTGTTTCGTGTTTAAGCTAATTGTTCGTGAGGAAATTTTAATAGCGTCTTCGAAAGGAGGAAAAGTGCTATGCTAAAATGTCTTCATTTCATTTCTTGATTTTGAAAAAAATAAAAAAAAATAGAGTAGTTTCAGAGCCTCGTTTAAATTGAGAAATGATTTTCCTTTCACTGCTATAGAATAAAGTGAAAACAATTTTATGTCATAAATTTAAATGAGAAGTGTTACATACTCGAGATATTAATCATTAGAGTTGTAAAGAACATCTGCACTGCTCTTAAAAAAGACTAAAAAAGAAAAAAAAGGGTATGGCTAAATTAAAAAACAATCCTTCATTGTACTCCTGTGAAATAAAAAGAAAACTATGACAAAATTTCTCCGAAGCAAAGTCTCCTGGATATACCCGCAGTTCTTTTTCAGAGTTATCGTTAAGGAATAAATTAAATGATCGAATTTATTGTTTTGTTAGTTATTATTTTATAAAAATTATAAAACCTCAACTGATATTTTTTAAAACATTTTCCTAAGTTATTTTGTAGACATTTCTAAAATTGGTACTTTTAATGAAGACAAATTATTGTAAATCAGACTAACGTTACGAAGGTTAATCGTGCCTGAATAATTATAGTGATTTCGAAAGTTTTTTGCAAACAATGCTAATCAAATCTAAAATTAGAATGCATTGGCAATTATGTATAGGAGTTTTTAAATTCTCGCAGGAATAACTAATTAATAAATTTTTGAACATTTAACTATTGGATTTTCACAAATGTGTTGAAACTTAAAAAATATAAAAAGAGAAAGAAAAACACTTAAAAACTACGGCATTTAACACTCATCTTGAAAAGAAAAAAAATAAAGTGAAAAATCTTGAAAAAAATCAAATTTATCATTTTTTTCGGTATCCAGCTTTACTGATTCTTAAATAAAATCTAACTTCGTGTTTGGCATTCAAGGTCTAAATTTTAGAAAGAAGAAATTTCTCTCACGGTGACTCTTTATTCTGAAGATCGAGTCGTCTTGTCGTGAGTTCGGTAAAGTTGCCAGTGTCGTCACAAAATATACTTTTCTCTTTCTTTCTTTCTGTCAAAATAACAATGTTTATTAATGCATGGGGGGGGGGGGGGGAGACATGTCTTGGCTAATGCCCACTAGGCCCACGCACGGAGGAGTCTGCAAAAAAAAGACCTCATTTATCACTTTTTGGACAGATCAGAAAGGTAAAGTGATACTAAAAAGACAAATTATGCAGAGTACCAAGATGGAAAAGTACCAACAAATTGGTGGGAGCCAAAATGGCGTCCCTGTCACCATTTTGTGAATAATAGATTCGAGAGCGGAGCAGAAAAGGGTGAATCAGTTCAGTGAAAGGGGTAGCTCGCCAATTCTTCGCAGGGTAGAGGTAGACGGGAATGACACATGGGGAGAAGAATGGGTCACGCCACTCAGTTCGAAGCCCGCTTTCTGAATGCGACATCATCGGGTTTTAAATAGAGCCTCTTTTACATGGAAGGGATTGTTGATGAGCCGGGAATTGAACCGTCATCTTGTACAGCTTTACTTTTTCTCGAAATAAGGTAGCGTCTTAGAGATAGAGCTCATCCTGAATTATTCAGTTACTTGGAATCGAAGGGAGATTTTTATGAAGTGTGATAAAAATTAGATGTTTTTAGCTTTAATTAAATTAGTGTGCCGAATTTCCGATCCTGTTTCAGTCGGCCTTAGTTAATGTAATAGGAATGGCAACATGAAGAATGAACGGCGGAGATATATTCTTTTCGAAGTCCGCTTTCCGAATACGACATCATCGAGTTTTAAATAGACCTTTTTTTTACCTGGAAGGGATTGTTGATGAGCCAGGAATTGAACCATCATCTTGTAGAGCCTTAGTTACTCGGAATAAGGTAACGTTTTAGAGATAGAGCTCATCCTGAATTATTCGGTTATTTGTATTCGAAGTGAGATTTTTATGCAGTGTGATAAAAATTAGATGTTTTTTATTTTTGTTAAATTCGAATGCCGAGAACATCCTATCCTGCTTTTTTTTCTCCCTTTTTTCTTTCGGTTTTAGTTCGGATAACAGGAATGGCAACATAAAGAATGTTCCTAACTATATTAAAAGAGCTTAATATTCCATTCGCAGCCCGCTTACTGACTATGGCATCATCGGGTTTTAAATTGAGCCTATTTTACATGGAGGGATTGTTGATGAGCCAGAAACAGCAGAGCTTTACTTACTCAGAATAAGGTAGCGTCTTAGAGATTGAGCTGATCCTAAATTACTGGAAGCGAACTGAGATTTTAATTAGGTGTGAGTGAAAATACAGATGTTTTGTTTTGAGCAACGATTATCTTGTTGAGATCAGCCTTCGTTCGGATAATTGCAAAGACAACTCATAAGATGTTCAAAACCAGACATACTTCCAGGGTTTTTTTTTTTCTTCAAGTATTGAAAGTAACACTAATTAATATTTTTAGAAGAGTAAAACTCATTTCTAGGAAATAAAATACCGTCGACTCTCGATAACTCGAATCTGTATAGCTCGAATATTCTTTTATCTCGAAGTTTTCATTCGGTCCCAAAATAATTCAGTGTTTTCAATGCAAAATCGTCTCTATATCTCTAATGTACTCCTTTTAAGTCGAAGGTTTTACGAGAATTTTGTTTCCATTTTATGCATAAAAATGCAGCCAAAATAAGAAAAAAGTGTTTTGTTTCCCCTTGTAGCACGTTGCTTGCTTATCAGCTTGTGTGAGGGGGATAATTTGAGTAGCCTTACTTTTTCCCGTGGTTGACGATCTACAATTTCATTGCTGGCCAATCTTGGAGAAACATAAAATTTTGGCTAAAATTGAAAAAGGAGCCTTTATTTTTTTTGGATGACTCAAAATAATCTGATTTTAGGAAAAAAATACCTTGAAAAGAAACGCAAACTGAAATCAAGGGAAAGAAAATTGAGCCTACGACATGCAAACTTAATGCTGTTTTAAGACTCAATAAAAAATAAAAGCAGTCAAGAATAACTTCCTTTTTTCAAAGTACCTTAGTAAAATTTTTTCTCTTTAAAGATTATTTTCTCATTACCAATATTTTTATCCAAACTGCAAGTGTTATAGTCTATCCATTACACGCTATTCCTGAAAAAGAAAATAAAAAAATATTCTTCAAAAGGCTAGAAAGGGAACTTCCGATAGCTGGAACTACCGATTACGCGAAGGTTTTAGCCGGTCCCTTGGAACTTTGAGTTTTGAGAGTTGATTGGGTATGAAAACAGTGAAAACAATAATACTGCCGTGTGCAGGTAAAGGGCAGTCACTGCAAATTTTTCTTTTTCTTTTCTTTCTTTTTTTTTTTTTTTTTTTTTTGCATTTTTGTCATCTGTCGTACGTTATCTTTATTGTACAAGCTCGCTTATTTGGTTTCTGCTGAAAAAAAAAAGGCGCGAAAAAGATGTCTAGTTCCAACATTTCCCTATTGTTAGTATTGAATCCAAAACGCATTTCTTCAAATATCTCGAAACCTCATTTCTGCTGCCGTTTGCCTGCACACGGCAGAATAGCGATCAATACCATAAAAAAAACTTACAAGAATGAAATAGAAGAAGGCATCAGAGGAATAAGGGATGCATGCGTACCATTTTGATGTTTAACAGTTAGAATGTTTGATGCTTTACATTAAAAAAAAAAAAAAGACAAAACATTCAAAAGTAATATTAAAAAAATTCCTGGTGTCCATGATGCCACAGTATTAATTACAACACAAAACGTGAAAATACGTGATTTTTTTTTTTTTTCTATTTATACCACGCCTTTGCTTTTAGCAAGAAATCTGCTGTCCATTGGGATAACCTTTAAATTAGGGCGCTAATATAATGTGAAGTGAATTAAGTATAAATATCTTTCTCTTTTAAATTTTTGTTGTGTGGTTGATAAGGATGGTTTTTAAAACATTGCGCTTGTATGGTGAAGTAGTAAATAAAAGAAGAAGTAATACGGGAAGTAAATAAAGGAAAACATATTTTTTAAAGAATAGGGTTATTTTTTTATAAACTTCTTTTATTTTTCTTTCTTTATTTATGTTTTACCTCATGAAGCCTCCCTTGACAAAAAAAAAAAAAAAAAAAAAATATATATATAAATAAATAAATAAAAATGTGTCGTTCGTTGGGCTGATATTTGAGATGGGATGATAATATTAATATGTAAAGTAAATTAAATTTTGTTAACTTTTTTTTTTTTTTTTTTTTGATTGTTTGGGCTTTTGCCTTTTTTACTGCAAGTCCTATCGCTCACAAGAGATAAAATGAATTGGGTCTCAAAAAATGTGTGACAATTCTAAAAAGTTTACAAACCCCCTCGCAACAAGTTAGGAAACTTAATGACATCAACAGAAGCTTTCGTAGGATATAATCCTCCAAATCAGAGAACGTAAACCCCTTCCCATTTTTTTTTTTTCGTTTTTAAATTTTTCTCTCTAGCAATCTGTGCATATTATAATTCTTTTATAAGATAAATAAATGATGGAAGAGGGGCATAACTAGTGTGGTATAAAGAGATTATCCTGCTTCATCTGATTATTTTGTTCGTCTATCAACGAAAAGCTGTTTCTCAGTTTATTATTTCCTTCATTATGTTCATGCATTTCATTGCAGGCTAATAATTTCATTTCTGAGTCTTGTTATTTCATATGTTTTGCGACTCATCACTTCTCAAATATTTTTTATCAAATATAAAATCTACATTCTCTGTACTTTTACTTTTTCCCTTGGATTTTCTAAAAAATCGTAACCATATTTAGAGGTATAGTTCTTTCGAGGCTATATTTGGAATTAAAGTAGGGGAAGACACGAAAATTCAGTCACGTTTTTTATCATTAAAAAGCACAGAAATAAAATTATTTCAAATGGTACAATATTTATCACAGTAATAAGTATTTTAAAAGTGGATCTAGAAAAAACTACGAATTTACAAAACGAGAAAAAAAAAAAAAAAAACTAAAACGAAATGCAATTTTGTCTCACAGTTCTCCTGGTGAGTGTGAACAGTGAGACACATATTTTTTCAAATAGCTAACTTTGAAAGAATCTAAATTTACCTGGAAAAATACGAATGATTGTTGTCGTTTGATTTTCGTATGAACTATTGTATTTGGCAAGGTAAATTTCATGTCGTCTTGACACACAGTAGTGATATCTACCACGCATTTGCTTGGTATTGAGATAGATTGATTTAGATGATTCTGGATTTGGATTAGTGATGTGACCTAAAGTGTCATCTTGTGATGTAACATTACATAAGGATGGAATGCTTTCACTGTAGCGTTTGTCTATAACGTTCACAACATATTCTTTCCTGTCTGTTTCAGAAAATCTCCAAACTAACTTATCCGACTTCCTTTTTTCTAAGCATGTTGAAATTTTGAAATGTGGAAAAAATAATTGCATTTAACAAATTACAATGAATACACACACACACACACACACACACACACACACAGTGTGTGTGTATTCATTGTAATTTGTTAAATGTATTTTTTTTCCACATTTCAAAATTTCATATATATATATATATATATATATATATATATATATATATATATATATATATATATATATATATATATATATATATATATATATATATATATATGTATAGAATGAGTAGGAAGTGGATTTTGTTGATGTAAGGCTTTTAAACTTATTTTATTATTATTTGCATCAACAGGCTAGTTCTAGTTAAATGTAATTCAATGCATAATTTCTCCACTTTTAACATAAAAGTGTCAGGGGACCAGTGAGAAACGAACAACAACCGGGAAAAAAAAACATTTACAAATAATTTATTGAATAAATAAATTAGCGTTTATCAACCGTATAAATTTTTAATAACAAATACTCAATTAAATTACCAGAAAACACAATAAATTAATTTACTTTTTATTAAATGCAAAAAATAAAAAAAGGCAAAATATTTTGTGGTAGACCTCTTCCTTTTTCTCCAGAATATATTTTGTTTTTCTACGTTGTTCACAAAAAACAATGATGTGATTTGTTTTCTTTTATGATTTTGGTCATTCATTTTTGTAGAATAATTTAAAAATCATAATCTTCAACTGAAATTCATAATCAATTTACGCTGCATCGAAAGATTATTGCGTTGTCTACTCATTAGGGTGGACTGAAAAAAGGATATTTTCGAGAAGCAACTTCTAATAGAAAACAAAGTATTGTATTTCCATCCTAAACATGGGAAAAATAATTAAAAAAATTAATATTTATGTCTTCTGATCGGACATTGTCTGCAAAGTTTGAAAAAAAGGCAAAAAGTGGTCAGTTTTCAAATATTTTTCATAAAAATCAAAATTTTCAAAAAAATTTTTCTAATACCGCCTAATGCTTCCTTTTAACACTGTTCCCATTAATCTTTAAAAATATTTACATTCTTTTGCAGTTTTTAGTACGCGCAGAATCCGCAAAGTTATCTGAAATTAATCAAAAATCGACGTTTATAGCTTATTTTCTACATTGCAGTATTCCTTCTTATGTATCACTCCCCTTTTTATATTCTATCTTTTATATTTACTAAAAATATGTGTATTAAATAACAAAAATCTCCCTATTTAAAGTTATGATACACACCGCAATTCGTAATCTGCATTCATTTAAAAGCTAAAATTTTAAATAATTAAAAATTTATTTAAAAAAAAAAAAACTTTTGGGTAAAGATGAGTAATCATATTTTCCGCACAGAAAACCTTTCAAACAGAAGTTTACATTCATTTTACTTTGTTCACATGAAATTAATTTCCTTCATTTGAAACTTTAATTTACTTCTTCTTATATTTGATGCTTAATGAGCTCTCAAATATTTCATGAAAATTTCTTAAAATTCGTTCAAAACACAAAACGTTGCTACTTTAACAAATTAAGGATTTGAGATTTGTTTGAGCATAAAGCAAAATTGTAATAAATAGTTTTTTTTAAAAAATATCTGCATAAACTCCAAATAAGTCACAATAAAGCGTTCAAGAAGCTTTAGAAATGAGTTTCTTTTTGGAGCATTTTTTTTTTTCACAATTAATTAAGTAGATTTTGAAATGAACAGAATTAAAAATGTCCGTCTTGTAAGTAATGATTTAACTACTTATTCGTGAAAAAACATTATGCTAATTATTTTTATTAAAAGACTTAAAGAAAGTGAAATAGATAAAAAGCATATCAATTTAAATATGAAGAAAAGTACAAAATTATTAATAGCTTTTTAAAAATCTAGCTAATTTATTTTCGCCAATGGAAAAACGTATACACTGAATTAAAAAAAAAACTGATTAAGCGGCGTCTATTTTCATTGAAATGTGTTTTATTTGTTTTGTCTTTTCTCTTTATTGCTTTTTTTATCTTTGAGATTAATTACCTCATAAAAAAGCAAGTGCTTCTAATTCTCATATTTTATTCATTTCACGATGAAGTGTTTTTCTTCTTCTAAGCTTGTATCGTTAATTGCTTCTTTATATTAATCAAAATTACGTATTCATTAGCTCTAGTGACTTTCTTAAAAAAAATTAAGTAGAACGTCTACGAAAATTTATTCCCATTGGAAAAGAGTTTTGGTTAAAAAAAAAAAAACATTTAGTTCTATATAAAAAATATGAATGCATTTTAGTATAATGCATGCCGCACAAAAGAATAAGTAATGAAAATTTTGTCACATTTCATTAATATAACAAACAAAATTGTTATTAAGCACTTGATTAATATTTTAACATATTTTTTCTCGCTTTTTTGTTATTCAATTTTACCAAAACTGATCAAAACTTGATTTTAAGTTTGCAATAGTTTGTTTAGAATTGATTTAAAATATCGAACGTCGATTGAACATAATTTTTTTAAGTATCATTTATTTATCCTGTTGGAAAAAACAATTTAATAATGATTTTTTTTTATTTGCTTCACAGTTTATTACATTATATTTAAAAAAAAAAAAGGTAAAAGAGGATATTTTGAACCAATGCTTTTAGACAACATATCAAGCTCCTTTTAATGTTTATAAGTGGACGTTAATTCTGCATCTATAAGAGCCAGAAAGACGTAAGTCACACTATGATAATTTTACAGGAGAGAGGAAAAACGTTTTTCTGGCACATTCAAAGGATGGGACGCGCGCTCTTTTCACCCCGGGAAAAATTGAAAAGAATTTTTTTCAACGAATTACGTTCACATGGCTCGATGCGGAATTGGCTTCTATATACAGTAAATTCCCGATTATCGGCGGTCGGATTATCCACGGTTCGGATTATCCGCGGCTCTTTTCACAATTTATTTTATTAATTTTTTTAATGGTCATTAAATGTTTTTTAAACTCTTTTTTTCTATTTACATAAGATAAACTCAGAAAATGCCTCGTCGTAAGCAGTTTGGGAAGCGTATCGCATGCTTACCAGCATTGTCAAGGTCAACACGTTTTCCCGTTTTTCGGAAAACACATTGTTTAAAACTTTAGGTACGCTTAGATAAAATTCATATCAATGTATGATTATGAAACTTTGTATTATAACATATACAAGCATTTTGCATGTGTTAAATATATTTTTTTCTTTTGTTTAGGTATTATTGTATTTTTAGGAGACTAATTTTAGTGAAAAATATCGTACTTTATCGGAATTTTATTATATACTATATTTTGACATTTTTTGTGGTTTTTTAATTTGAAGGTAATTGAAAAATAATAGGCTCACTGTAATTTGTGAGCTTTTGCCTGTATAGTATTGAAGTTTAGAGTGATTTAATTCAGAATTGTATTTGCTAAGCGTACCTATTTGCAGTCACAAATTTTCAAATTATCGT